>NC_050191.1:11177668-11407668 GCF_008315115.2 Sander lucioperca
TTGTTACTGTTTCATAGCATGAGATGCATTTCGTGAGGCATGAAAAGTGACACTCGCCCAGATATGCATTTGTGCGAGCCTGCTTATGGAATTGCTGCCCACATCTCTGATCTACATTTGCATACATAATGTGGCATCAGACGCTTGGTGCTCCATATCCTCCATATTGGTTCTGCACCATTCAACTCCAGCTTTTGCTTCAGGTGAATAGAGCTCACATGTTCTCCTTTAGAAACTTGTCCTCAGTGTCTCAATCTGAAAAGGTCAGCAAATACAAAAAGGTCAGGGGTGACCGACCTGCCTTCGCCCACGCAGAGAATAACACTGATGATGATATCACAGCTGACTGATAAAATGCTATTGTATGTGTGGGGTTGGTAGGGTTGTGGGGTTTGTGTGCGTTTCTCTGCAGCAGTGCATGTACAGTTGGTGTTCTGCATGCCTGCGACAATTATTGGTGACCCTTTTAACCATGAGTCATGAGATTAAGCCTGGTTGATATACTTAAACTGACAGGTCTTCTGAGTCATATTTCATCTTTAAACTAACACCTACACTAACAGGAAAATGCTTCAGAGTGTTTTCTCCCCTCCCTGCTCAGGGACAGTGCACTGTGGCCTTTGCACCACATGGAGGCGCTACTGCATCAGCTTTAGGAGTCAAGACGGCTAAGTGAGAATGGAAAATATGTGTGTACCAAACGTAGGTGGTGGTTGTTATTGTGATTCAGCCCCTCGCAACTGGAGTGAGACCTCTCAGAGGCATGCTGGCTATTTTTTAAAGATGGATGGGAACACAACAACAAATGAAAAGCCTTTGGGTATTATGAATTTGATTTAGTGGCTTAATTCTCAAGTGAGACTGAAAAAGGGGATAGAAAAACATCCATATACGGTAGTTCACAGAGAGTGGTACAGTAAATTACATGTTCAAGGGCAACAAATTACTACCTGAAAGCCTGTTTACTGTTTAACAGCACCCATCCACACACACTTACACACACAGTCCTTGGCTTTTCTTTCCTTTCCTTTTGCTTGGAAACATACTTGACCCCAGCTGGGGTTAATTTATGATTCGTATGTTGTGGCAAAATACATAAAAAAGCAAATGTGAAACATCTTTGTTGAGTCAGTTTCCAATTAATAAACATTTCTGTTGTATAAAGTTGACCAAATTAAAATTAATGTCATGTAATCTGAACCATGACTGTGAATTACTGATTAAGCAGGTCTCCACAGGAAGACTGCTCAGCTCGATTATGTCTGGTGGTTTATAGCTGCGTAACTGATGACTTGTCCAGAAGCCCTGTCCACTCAGTTACACTTATTTACAAATGTAAATGACACTTTGCACCAGGCCTTTTACAATATATAAATAATCAACCTCTCAAAAAGCTGATATATGCAGATCTGTAAATTGCATTATGTAAAAAGACAAGAAGACTGGCATTCAGTACTCATCCTATAACTTATACTTTACTTATGCTGGGAAAACAATGTACTGCTCTTAGATTATACTTTTATATTTTTTCATTCAAATTGTCATTGAAACTAAATATAGTTGTAATTGCTCTTACAACAAGTACTGTATATAACCTTCCAAAGAGTTTTGCTTTTACTTGGCCTGGTACTGAGAAATCTGGTTCTGAGATTTCTGCCATCACCTCAACACAATGGAGATGAATGGAATATTGCCTGGGGTTCCCAACGTACAATAAATGACACATGCTTTCCTTGAAACAAGAAATAGTCATTATGAAAACACTTTCTCTTTCAGTCTCTTTGTGATACCTCACACGTTTTTTTTTACCTGTGTGGGCATTGCAATGATGTTAATTCCCTGGGGATTTACCCTAACCTTAATCACAATCACTACATGCCTTTACCTTAAGACCCTAAACAAAAATTAAGTTCTTTATTCTGATGGTTTACCGCGTAAGCACCAATTTTTTTGTCTACATAATTATGATGTGAATATATGAGTACATTTTTGTCCCCACAATACGATTACAAGTAGGCCTACTCACACACACACACACACACACACACACACACACACACACACACACACACACACACACACACACACACACACACACACACACACACACACGCCCTCCATCGCCCCAATAGCACCAGGTCTGTCTGTCTGTCTATGAGCCCAACTGCAATACTACAACCTGACACTGGTGCGCGCACTGCAGCTTCCACTCCATCCTACTCATGGATGTATAATAAGAAAAGTCGAGTTAGCCAGTGAGAGTCAGACACAATCAGGAAATCAGACCACTGTGTCTTCAAAATAAATTACCCAATGATTAAACACAAAAAAGTAGGTAATGTGGGGAAAACAGTCACTGTGTTTTAAATGAGTCCCCATTAAAATGTCTGAATCTGGACATGAAAGTCAAGTTAATTTGTATAGCCATTTTGAAACAAAGAGGTAATTTAAAGTATTTGCACAGGGCATAGATATATTAAGCTATTTAGATATGTATGCAACAAATAAAATAAATCTAATTTAAATAAAAGTTCTACAATTTCAGTGTGGTAGAAATAGCCCCAAATGTATCAAAGGAAATAACGACTTATCTCTGAATTATTGTTATCTATTATTTGGTAGCCTACATAGGCCTATAAGAAATACTACTATTAATTAGACCGGTCACCAAAACGCAAAATGGGAATCCCAAATTTAATAAAGAATTATACAAACATTTACCACAAAGTTCAAATTCAGAGCACAGCCGTTTGTCTTTATTTATAGTGTTAATTAGCTGTTGATAGCAGAAACAATTGAGTTGCTTTACTTAGTGACCACACAGCCTAATATTTTGAAAAGTCATGACCGGATATGAAGTTTCCCCCCTCTCTGGTCTGCGTTGACACCGGCCATCCAGCAGATCCCAACAGAGCAGCCTCGACCGCCGTATTCAGAGATCCCAGCTCTCCCAGTTCCTGTTTCCGTCGCAGCCTTTCTACTCAATTCTCTGGAGCAACAAATCTCGGCTACCGCCGCATCAGACCCCAGTCTCCGCAGCCCCGGTCGGATGCCGCTGGAAGCCGGTGTATCATGTCAAGGTAGGTGATATTAACCCTGCTGCTTGGCGGAAATGTAGCAGCCACGGAGGTTCAGCTCATAGATTTCCCCGCTACATCCCGGCCTGTTGACTGCGTCGCTCCCGAGATCACGGTGACCAAATAGCGGTCACGGTAGGTAGGATTTTCTGGTCCCGTTATATTAGCGCCGTTACTTGTTTTTTTTGCTCTGCTTTAGAGGGATGCTCCGTTGATACTTCGGTTCGTTATATGCAAATAAACTGCCTGCCGTTCTCCTTTGTTGCTTATTCGCGTTGGGAAAAGCAAGTGGGTATGTTCAAAACAATTTACAGTGTTTCCGCGTAACGACCACGGCAGTTAGCCTGAGACGTATTTTAAGACCGCAGCATTACCTGGACCGTGCAGTGTAAATGAATGGGTATTACAGTAGTGTGTGCCTTATTTAAGGATAAAGGCATCAACAAGGCTAGAAACGTGTAGCCTGTAAGCTAACTGTCTGTCTGTGTGCGTGCGTTTGCTTTCTGTTTGTCGTAGGCATATATGAGTTCTCGCCGTTAAATGAGAGTGAAATGCATTTGACCTCCACCCTCGCACACACAACATGAAAGTAAAGACACATGACATGGGGAGGTGTCTAACAAGTTTGTGTATCCTTCACTGTCTAACATGTATGTGTTGTATGTGTGGCGAGCAGACAAAGCAGCTGCATCTGTTTCAGCTTCGGTGCACTGCTGCTAGTATCAGGGAATTGCTTTGTAATAATCATCACCACAGCCAGGCGTGCGTTTGTTTTCAGTATCTGGAGGTGGAGTTAATGTGTAATAATTCCTTCTAATGTGTAATTATGATATAAAAACGACTGAGCTCAGTCCAAGCATCATCTTCATCACATCTGGGCAGTCAGAGGGAGCAAGCAAGGTGATTTCTGCTTTCCTCCTCACACACACTTTACAGTGCTTGTGATAATATAGCACAGACGGTCATGTGGTTCTGTGTTCAGTGTAGCTCAACTGATAGAGTCTGGCGTCAGTGCTGGTAAGGCTAGAGGTTCAATTCCCATCAGGGGCACCCATTAGAAGATGTACGCCTTCATAGTGTTGAAAAGTGCCAACAAATACCTTGTGATGATTGTACAGCTCACTGTGCAAACTCTTGGGTGGGTGTAATATTGTCATGGTCTCAGAACTGAAGCTGAAAGCATGTAAAGGAACAGTATGCTATAAGGCTCTTTTTATCTTATTTAATATGACAGATTCAATGGAAAATAAGTACAATATGTTAATGCTTTCACATGAAATTGATTTGTGATATGAATGATGTATGGCTTTTTTGTACCCTTAATTGTAGTATTTAATATCGCTTAATGTCTGCAGGTGTTATAACAAGACATATTTCAACTCTGTGAAGCACATTGTTTTTTTATTTCTTTGATAGCATATTGTCTGACGATAGATTATTAGCTCATAGTGTTGTATATTGCCACAATTATCCCTAAGTTTCTATCCATTTGCAGCCAATATCCACTGTGTTCTCATTTGAATTATAGTTGCTGACAAGGGAGAAACTCAACACCTACAACCAATGCATCATTAATGTTATCTAATAAAGTCAGCCTGGGTAACTGGAAGCAGATTGATTGAGTAACCCATTCATGAATAAGTAAACAGCCATGTATATATATATATATATATATATATATATATATATATATATATATATATATATATACAGTGCTGCTCATAAGTATTCATACCTATGCTAAAGTTGACTAAAAAGAGCAATAAAAAAATCATCTTTTGGAAATTGATCTTAATGCCTTAATTAAAAAAATGAGGGAAAATCCGACCTTTTAAGGACACCAATTTTTTTTGTGAATGAATAATGTAAATAAATAAATGTTCTTCCTTAAAATACAGGGGCCATAATTATACATACCCCTATGTTAAATTCCCATAGAGGCAGGCAGATTTTAATTTTGAAAGGCCAGTTATTTCATGGATCCAGGATACTATGCATCCTGATAAAGTTCCCTTGGCCTTTGAAATTAAAATAGCCCCACATCATCACATACCCTTCACCATACCTAGAGATTGGCATGGTTTTATTTCAGTTAGCCTAATAGCTAACTGAGATAAGATCCATATCAATGCAAATCAAACCAGCTATTAGGCTAACTGAAATAAAAAAATTGGTGTCCGTAAAAGGTTGGATTTGTCCTCATTTTTTTCATTAAGGCATTAAGATCAATTTCCAAAAGATGATTTTTTTATTCCTCTTTTTAGTCAACTTTAGCATGGGTATGAATACTTATGAGCAGCACTATATATATATATATATATATATATATATATATATATATGTATATATATATGTATATGTATATATATATATATATATATATATATATGTATATGTATGTATGTGTGTATATATATATATATATATATATATATATATATATGTATATGTTAAATAGTACCTTAATATTACCTTACCATACCTTAAATTAAATAGTAGTGATAACACTCAAACTATCTCTTGACATTTACTTGGCAGGTTTGGAGTTTTTTGCAGAATGCTTCCCAGATTGTGTTTTTTGCTTGTTGAGTTGATTGCATTGGACAAATGTTTCATTTGCTACCATGTTGCTGCTGTATCACATAATACTGCATATTTAATACAGAAGAATATGCTTTCTAGAGAGGTAGCCCCCCTGCTTTACTAGGGGTGGGAATCTCTTGGCACCTCACGATTCGATTCTGATTCAGAGGCCAACGATTCGATTCTAAACCGATTATTGATGCATCTCGATGCAACAATTTTTTATGTACATTTCCATGCATGATTTTTAAAAATATACATATAAATCTGAGTTTGCTACTTAGTTTGCTAATCACTTGCTAGACAAAGCAGCTAGACAAAGCTTAGATTTTGACATATACAGTAGGGCTGTCCTCGACTAAAGAAATTCATAGTCGACTAACACTTATATGATTTTGTCGATTAATCGATTAGTTGATGTAATCGACAGAGCTGTGCTTTTTGAGAGGTGGTTAAGACTAGAAAAGCACAATATAAATGTAGTTAATAAACCATCTGTAAAACTGAGTTTCTCCACAATTAATCCTGCAAAAGCACCACTTTAAATCTTGTGCTTACCAGAAATGTGCTCATAAGTTTCTTGGAAATGAGTAATTAAGCATGAATAAGCATAAAAAATGACTCATCAACTAAAGAAATCTTAGTCGACTAAGACCAAAACGACCGATTAGTTGACTAATCGACTAAGAGGTGGCAGCCCTAATATACAGTATTTGTCACACACAAGTTTTAATGAAATGTTTTGTCTACTGAGGTTTTTATTTTGCAGTCATTCCATGCTTAAGCCTTAAACATGCTTGTGAAAGTCCCCTTCTCTTCTAGTAATCTTCCATGTCAGAGGCTCAGTCATGTTTAAAGGTGGATCATTGGCTTCTTAGAACATGAAGGTGTCAGATATCATGTGATAAAGTAGATGAACAGCCTATATGTGTTTTGCCTAATTATTTTATGTATGTCTTATTAGATCATGTGTATATATACAAAATGTAATTTTTTTTTTCTCCTTTTGGCAATTTTTATGTTTTCTTTCTGCACTCTTGCCTAAACTCTAAGTTGTTGTCCATTATCCCATCCTCTTTCAGTCACTCTGTTTTCTGATTTGTACTTGTCTGGAGACAGTAACTTTTAAATAAAAATCAACACATTTATATATATATATATATATATATATATATATATATATATATATATATATATATATATATAAATTGATTATTAACTGAATCGAGAATCAAATCGTTCTAGAGAGAATTGCGATGCATCTAAGAATCGATTATTTTTCCCACCCCTATGCTTTACTAAAGCTATTTTCTCTCTTTCCCCTTCCTTCATTTCCCTCCCTCTCTCTCTCTGCCCTTTGTGCTTCCATCTTCCATACCTCATGCCACTGTCTGTCTTCATTTTTGACTAATGAGTTCATTAAACATATTAGTGTTGCTCTGCCAAAGAGGTTAGATGCGGTGTGGTGAGCAAAAGTGGGCGGTGACTCATTTCATAGTTTTATCTGTATTTAACACATTTGTTACGTGGCAAGCTCCATTTCTCTGTTTAGTTTAGCGCAGCAAGCCACTGCCAAGTGGAGTTTTATTTAAAATAGCAGTTGGATTTGTTTTTCATTTCAATTCTGTCTGCAATACCAGCCTGTTACCTGCACAGCAAGTGCCTCTGTTTGCATGAAAAGCCATTCTAATTTCAAGCATCACAGTGTTTTGGCTCACTGTACAGTGTGTGTATAATGCTTGATATTGGCTTCAGTGTGCTGTTCATACACCCCTTTTTTGCACCCTGTTGTCCCAGATATATCCTTTTTTTGAAAACGTAAGATGGATGAGAAGAGAATGCTAAATAGAGCTATGGAGGAAACAAACAACACATTTTGAAGACATGTTCCCAGTTTGGGGGCCTCATGCCACAAACAAAAAGAACATTGAAGTGTCTATGCAATACATAGCAATGCTTGTAGCGAGCTATGTAACAATGTTACCAAAAGAGGAAGCATTGTTTTGTTGGTATTGTTAATCTCTGTGCAGGGTATTTCTGCTCCCAAATTCCAGACAATGTACTGTAAATAGAGCAGAAGCCATTGAAAATAAATGTTTGCCTTTGTTGTATCTGCTTAGAAGAAGGGAAATACTGAAATTATTATGTATGGATACATAGACACAATTTCATTTCTGAGTCTTATTAAACACTTGGTCCGCCAAGACAAGAAAGATGAAGAGTAGCTGGTTCATGCATATGGTTCAAGGAACAATGTTCAGTGTTGCCATTTGGCTGGCATTTTTCATGTGAGAGTGGTGTTTAATGTCTGTTTCCTGTCTCCTCCACCCTCTAGGCTTTTGAAGACCCCAGTAAAGAGATGAGAAAATAATCATTAACCTCTTAAGATGTTAATGACTTAGTGGAGAATCTTAATGACATCTTTTGTATCAGAGTAGGGACTGTAGAGCTAGCCAACTGCATGCCTTGTGCAGGAACATACCCGTAGTCTCTAGTCTATTGTAAGCTTGCAGAATGCAGCCTCTCTAAAGGGCAACATCTGCAGGAAAAATGCATTTCTGCCATCACTCTTCTCCTGCTCTCATCCTACCAGAGGGCCATTATTATCTATATTGTAAGACAGAGTGTCTGTCTAGTGATCGTACCAGCCAATCACAGAGTGGGTGTGGGGCAGGTTTCCATGGAGAAAAGCGAGCCGGGCCATGAGGCTGCTGAAGCTCAGCTTGAGCAGCCTAGCCTGATCTAGGCTGATAGCATTCTCCGGCAGCAGAAAAAGAAAAGGCGCCAGCAGGCCTGCCCTGCTGTCTGCCTGTCTAAATGTCTCGCTGCTTGTCTACCTGTCTTATTCAGCTGAATGTCTAAAGACAGGGTGGAAGAAGGGGAGTTCTGAATAGGAATTCAGTCAGACAGGCACAATAGGAGTTTGACCCGATAGCAATGTGGCATCAGACTGGATTTGTGTAGGGACTGGATCTAGATCACATACTGTAGTGCCTTAGCCACAGCTGTCTTATGGCGTTTTTCCATTACATGGTACCTGCTCGACTCGCGTCGACTCTACTCATGTTTTTTGGTTTTCCATTACGAAAAAAGTCGTGCTAACAGGTACTTTTTTTAGTACCACCTCCGTCCAGGTTCCAAGAGAGTTGAGCCGATACCAAAAGGTGACGTGAAAACCTGCAGACTACTGATTGGTCAGAGAGAATCGTCATTAATCACTGCGTCATCATTGCTAGCGACAGACGGGGGTGTCCTGAACAAAACCGCCATTTTTAAATAGTTTAGCCATCAGTGTTTTTTTTTTCTGCCTCCAGCTTCTTTTGAAACTAAATTTGTCTTCTGGCTGTGGCAACAGTCACATGCTGTGAGTCAAAAACAACACACCTTCGACGTTCTGTGTGTGTGTCGCGACCAGCCACGCTCGCCTCAGGTATGAGGCGGTACTAAATCTGCAATGGAAAAAGGAGGACGGGGCACCGCGGTCAAGTCGAGCCGAGTAGAGTCGAATCGAGCAGGTACCATGTAATGGAAAAACGCCATTAGGTGGGTTTGGAGGATGTGTGAATGTGTGTTGGGTTTAGGTTGAGGGGTAGACCAGTCAGAGATCCTGACCTGAACTCCCCCTCAAAGAGTGTGCTGCCTCAGTTCTGTTTGGCCCTACAGGGAGGCTGCCCAGCCCGCAGTGCACTCACATTAACAGGATGTGTATTTGTGTTGGTGTGTGCGCACTTATGTGTGTTTGCTTTTGCTGTATCTCGGGGAGTTATTGCTGCTGCAGCCTGAGCCGGGAAGTGGGTCTTACGACATTTCTTCTTGGCTCATTGGAGCCGTCCAGAAATAGGCATGCTTAAATTCTCTCCTTCCCCTTTTTTCTCCTTTTCAGTAGGAAGCACTTAACTGCCCATTGTTGCACAGCTTTCTTTGTGCATTTCCATAATTTGGGTCTATGTTTATATATATATATATATATATATATATATATATATATATATCTGTGAATACTCCGAACCAGAACAAGAAGAATGCAGTGAAGTTTGTGGCGCCTTCTCTGACTGAGGAACTATAGTCACATGGGTATGACACACACTGAGAATTTATAGCTCATCAGAGGTTGCTGAGGGACTCACTGTGGGACACAAACAGCCCCCCTCTTTCTGCCAACCACCCACCCACCTACCCACAAAATCCCCTGATGCTCAGTGCCTATGGCCCATCAAACAGCCTTGTCAGCCCCTCTGAGTCCCCAGCTCAGGCCAGGATCAGAGCACGCATGGAGGGCTGGAGGGATTCAGGGATGCTACTAAAAAGGCTCAGCCGCATGACAATATACTGCACTGTCTGAGTCTTATGCACCCCACAGCGTCAAACTTAAAACTGGATCTGAACCTACTTCGGTCTCTAAAGGGCTCTTTCTAGTATAGGAGCATCCTGGAAGTACAAACCCACAGTAGTGGCATCTATAGATGGAAGGGACAGAAATTTGGAGTGTAGAAGAGGCAGATGGATACGAAGGGGAAATTAGGAGAGAAGAGAGAAGTAGTAATTGGGACAGCTGTGCAGCTTGAGGCGTAAGCAGTCAGATCACCCACCTCACTCCCACCCCCCACTCTCCCCACCCCAAAACATAAAAAAGCAGCGCCAGAGAGCCAGATGCTGGCCATTAGGATCACAGTGACAATAGCCCAAATTCATTCTGCAGCCAGAACACAGAATGCACAAGCCCACAAAGACACACACACATGGGGATAGAATAGAACAAGACTATGAGCTCATATGACAGAATGAGTGCATTTCCCACACTTGGGTAGAAAGGTTGTGTGACAGGCTTGCCTCTGCATGGGGGTTTGTGGATATTATTCTGTTTTTAACAGGAAGCCCAAATTCCCAGCAGCCACTCCACCTCTACCCACACACATGAGGACTATTGAATGGCCTCCATTTAGCCAGTGGTATCTGATCCAGTACTGGCCAGTATCGGGTGGCCTGTGCGTGACCTCCACACAGGTCCAGAGAGGATTCAACCCCAGGCCCCTAGAAAGTGGGACCTGGATCGGGACGAAAGGCCTGCGTTATCTTTCTCACAGGCAGGGGCTATTTTTGTCACTAGTGCCAGTCGTGCTTCCTGGAGGGTTTGTTTGCCATGGTGGGGGGAGTGTTTGTGGATTTTTGCTTTTACAATGTTGATCCCCAAGGGATAAATTCATCTCTGAGACCTCCATTGCGGAGTCAGAATGTAAGGTCAGTTACACTGCGTAGTCCTCGTAGCTGGAATGGATTCAGTGTTTCGCTTAGCACTAAGCCCCCCAACGTCTGTACCAAGTTCAGAGGAGGTGAGGTGGTTAATCTGCATGTGTCCATCTCCGTAGCTATCAGAGAGTTCATTGTCTGTGTGTGTGGCAAGTGCAGTGTGTGTTACCGATGGTTGGCGGTGTACGACGGCGGCTGAGAGGATTGTGTGGGATCGTAGAGGATTGGCCTGATTGGATTTCCGTTGCAGGAGTCCTGTCACCTGGCTCAGCATGGCACTCTGGAACACAGCAGGGTAGCAATCAGACAGCAGTCACACTTTGAATATACAGCTAAATCTGCATTCTGTCATTGCAGATACAAACATCCACTATACAGAATATAAAGATAAACTTCCCGATAGTCAAGTCAGTTTACTTATTTATTTGGCATTTCTGCTTTATTTGATAGTGATAGAGACAGACAGGAAAGTCAGGGGAGAGGGAGGGGAAGACATGCAACAAGGGGCCCGAACCATTGTTGCTCTAATGGTTTGGCTCTAGCCGGTGAGCTGCCAGGGCGTCAAGTCAATTTTATTCATAAAGGCCAATATCACAAATCAGAAATTCACCTCAAGGGGCTTCACAACCTGTACAGCATACATACGGCACCTTCTGTCTTTGTCTTTCTTTTAGATAGGACCTGAGCCACACAACCTTTTCAACCTCTTCACTCTGGAGACCTGGAAAGAGGACAGACTACACAAACACACAAGAGACAAAGCTCAAGCACACCTTTCACAGGAGAAAGGAAACAAACACAGAGGGAGGGAGGGAGGGACAAGCATACTGTACAAGGGAGAGAGAAAGTATTCTTGTTTGCAGGACAGACATGGACTATAAGTACTAGGGTTAATAGATTAATTGACACAGAGACCGACCCACCAAAAGGATAATGGTAACAGCTACAAGGCCCAAAGTAATCAAACAATAAACAACTAACTGGAAGTTAAGGTGGAAAGATGTGTTTTAAGTCTGGATTTAAATGCCTGTCTGATGTGAGCAGAGGGGGCATCCCAGAGGAAGAAGCATGATAGGAAAAGGCCCTGCAATCTGCTGACTTCTTTTTGGCTGGCCGGGGAGGCCAGCCCTATAAACGCGATAGTCTGCCGCTTAGTGAAGTTACACCATTGGTCGAAGTGAGTGAAGACGTCGGTCAAGTGGAAGCTTCCACATTGGCTGTTGCTGTTTAAAAATACATTAGCGTGCAAAGTCTTCTAGTAACGGCTTTTCTTTGCCTCCACTATCGCTGATCAGTCAGCTGATCAACTTCTTCAGTACGCGGTTGTTGTTGTTGCCACCGTCGCCGTTTGTTGTGTGTGAGTTAAAACTGGGATGGAAAGATAGACTACTTAAATAACCAGAGTACACATTATGAAGAAATGGAAAATCATCTTTTAAATAGAACCATCTGAAAGTAGTGCAAGGAAACAATGCCGGTGGAACTTAAGTTTCTCTCTCAGTTTCCACATCGGTGCATCTCTGAAGAGAAAGAGACGGTGGATTTGGAGCAGACAGATGCTGCCGAAGGGAGTAGAGAAGAAATAAACGGTAAAGTTGTCAGGTGGAAAAAAAAATGTACAGTATAGATTTTAGTTTGCCCATGAGTAAATGCTGCAGCTCCTCAAGACTAACATTTGAGGCTGGGGTTTATAATCGTCATGGGGTGAAACCTAGGTCTGGTCTGTTTAACAAACTAACATTATTAAAGCAGTCCTCAAATATTTGAAAGTAGCTCAACCATGTCATGTGATATGCTACTTCAGTACATGACAAACAAATTACTAGGACCACTACAGATTAGACTACTACACATTTAATATCCAGAAAGTAATGTTATAGACACCACCGCTGACTATGTCTTTAACAATTTGGCCACAATTAAGCACATTGATCATATACCGTCCAGCCATATACTAGGTTTCAACCTGGTCTTGTTTTTCAGGGGACAGACAGACCTATGCCCTGTATTGTGAGAGCATAGAGTGCAGGATGGAATAAGGTTTAGGAGATCAGACCGGTGTGAAGGGCATGCCCATTACTTTAAATGATCAATGATCACTGGCAGGAATCCATTGTTAACCAGACTGTGATGCTAATTTCTCCAAGTAGCCTCAAAAGACCAGAAAGCAATGCAGCAACAAGACATTTTGTGTTCTAACTAAAGTACACTGTGCTCTTGACTTTAAAAAAAAAAAAGAAGCTCTGATATGTTTACTATCTTGTTTCCCCCTACATATAGGTCTACAACCCATAGCTGAATAAAACCGCTTGTTCCATTGAACTTGTCAGGACTTTTCTCTGGGGGCTGTTGAAAAGCACTCTGGGAAATATAGGAAATCATTAACTGAAGTCAAATTAGACGAGGGAGGCTGAAAGAAAGTGGGTACAACAAAATCGTAATTATAACAATCACAGAATAACTCCTGGAATGCATTGTTGATCACATATTGATAATTTTCAACAGCGTGAGAATATCTGAGGGTGGATTGTTCTTTTGATTTCTTTTCTCACAACTTTCCTATAGGGCTGAGGTGGATTTAATTGAGGATGTCAGCAAAGAATCAGGGTGGTATTTTACAAAGAAGGAGTAGAATTTTAACCACATAACTGAATGTTGTGTTCATTTGCAATCATCAACATACGTGACTGAAACCCAGCATTTTAGGTTTTGTATAACAGACTCAAATCAGTTTCATCAGGATGTAGCAAATACTTGTATACTGCTGTTGGCTTTGAGTTGGATATACCTAATCATTACATGTAACAGCAGTACTTTGATGGACAATTCTGGTGTTTCTACTTTTGTTCCCTCAAATAATGAAGAATGAACGTAATATCTGCAAACGGAGGGAATCACAGAAGTTTTAAGGAGCGGATTACACCGTGATCCTCCCACAATGATTTTATATTAATGCACACCTCTGCAATTTGCTCACCCGAAGATAGAAGAGTACCACAGAGAGCTAGATCTGCAAAATCTAGACAAAACATCCCATCAGCATTATTTTGACATACAGTATATTGCAGTTGCAGTGCATTTGAAGAATTGATTTAAGGATATATTAACTTAATAGATGTGACTTGAAACAGTTCCAGGAGCCTCTGGATGAATGTAGTGATATCCAATTTCTTGTTGCTTAATGATATTTCTGGGTATTAAGAGGTTCTGTGTGCCAAGCAGAGTCTCATTCCCAATGTTTCAGTTATTGATTGAGTTATAAAATGAATTAATTTTCATGTTGCAGGCTTTTCATTATATATATATATATATATATATATATATATATATATATATATATATATATATATATATATATATATATTGCATTCTTTTATACTGCAATATGAATATGTACTTTCAACCCTTGTACAGTGCAGATGGCAGGCATTTTTGCACAGGCAGTCCACATACTAAATAATGTCGAAAAGTAACATGCTACGTCTCAGGACAACACAGATCTTATTGGCTACCAAGAATTTTCCATCAAAAAGGGGGGAAATTGATTTTTCACTTCCACATGACTTCTAAAATAAATAACTGCAGAAATGAAAAGGTCTGGTGCATTCTTGTGTGAACAGTAACCATTATGTTGAGGGCAAATTGAGCTGTGCATCTGCTAGAAAGCTGTGTGTAAGTTTGACTCATTATCTTTGTCACATGCAACCCTCTGGCCTCTGCCATCTTTCCTGTATTGTCACACTTTGCAGAACCATTGCTTCACAAATAATGTCTAAGAAACCAATGTCTTCCTGTGTTATAATAGCTTTTGAGTGCAGTGTGGAAGTCTGCAATACAACTTTAACCATCTGTCTACAGGATTTCATCTCTGTGAGCCTAGAGCTAGTGACTGTTAAAGTTTTGTCTTGGCCCAGAACGCAGAGATATCACACAGACACAGTAATAGTCTTAAAAGGTTTATTAGAGCAACAGGTACTCAAGGAGACAGACGATGGTTCCTAAACCGGGAAGCTCCAGACTGGTCCGGGCAGTTTCGGAGCACGAGAGGAGACCGGCTGAGGCGAGATCACTGGTGGGTTCCTGAAGTGAAGACGGAGGCTGGCAGGTGAGACTGGAGCATGCAGACGCCGTGGAGATGCAGCAGGACTGAGCGGAAACACATGGGTTGAGGTTAACGAACTGGCGCCGACAGGAAGATCAGCCCGGGTTAAATATTGCAGGTGATGAGGAATGAATGAGCTGCAGCTGCGGAGATCGGCTGAGCAGAGTTGATGCGGCCACGCCCCTTGACCCAGATCACGGACCACGCCTCCAGTACTCCACACAGAAACAAACACAGACAAGACACAACACAGACAGACACACAGGAAAAGACATCCAGGCAGGACAGGGGAAGGCTGCCCATAACAGTGACTGATACAGGGGATGGTTAAGTGTTGTCTAGTATCTCTGAAGCATCAGTCGGACATAGTCCATACATAGTTTAGCTGGTTGCATGTGGGGAGAAGTGTGATTTTACCAGCATGAGCCTGAGCCTCAAGATTTTGAAGAATCTGTCTGAGGGGCAGGAGGATAGTGTGGTCTTTTATCAGTATGGGATTTGGGAGGTACAGTTGCTGCTTCTCTTTGATGCTTGTTGAGGCTCCATGGTCCACAGAAAGGGGAAAAGAACAAAGCACTCTCTATTGCCTAATGTTTAGTTTTCACCCTTTCCTCCCATTCCTCTTTGTCCCTATTCTGGTGAACGCTGCAGTGCTACACCCTTGTCCAAATCCAACACCTTCACTTAGCTCCCAGTAAGATTCCTACAACCTTTGCTTTACTACATCAGCACACGAGTTGGGGTTCGGTACCATTTTATTGATTCTGAATCCTTCCAAACCCCTCATAATTTCCAAGTATATTAAAGCTAATAATAAATAATGAGGAGAGATAAATGGTTCAATAAAAAATCTGTAGGCATCAGAGCTTAACATATCCGGGTATTTTGCCGACTAGGACCTATCGGGCACTGTTCTACATGCCTCCTGCTGCCTCTGCAAGCTTGTTGACACCCCTCAGTCCTCCTTCAGCATTTGTGAGAGTGGCAGCACTGGCATTCACTTATGGCAAAGCCCTTGGCAAACCAGCATGAGACCATTAGCATCTGACATGTCTGTTGTGTAGCCCCAGGGGTGTTGCATCACACGGTGTCAGCACCCTCTCCTTCATCTCTTTTCATGTTGTCGTGGTACCATCCTCCACCGCAAACCCACTGCACCTCACTGCCAGTGCCATCAATGCAGAGGGGACTTTAAAGGGCCTGCTTGGCAGACCCATTCCTCAGTTTTAGCTGTGGTCTGGGAGAGCAATAACAACATGCCAGTCAGATATAAGAGCCCCTAATAGGACTCAATGAGATGACACAGCAGTCCAAGGCCTGTTATGCTGTTGTAGCTGTGGGACAAACGGGGAGAGGAGAGGAGGGAGAGAGCAAAAGCAAGTGATTGACCACATGCCAAAGAAATCATGAAACATTCTTCATGGAAACAAGAAAGTGTAACAAGACTGGATAGACAGATTGTAGGTGGTCTGTACCAATGTATGCTATCTGTGTGTCTGTGACCCTCTCTTGTGATGCCAGCCACACTACCAGGTTTTCAAATATGCATCTGTAAAATAGCTGCGTGACAAGCCGCTCCAGAAAACAGCCTCCCCTAGCCTGGTTTGTACTTTTCTTTGATCTTGTGACAACAGCAAAGAATTGAAGTTGGCACATCAACTCAATGAGGAGCGTTAAACACCCGGCGAGGGCTTTGCCTCCTCACTTTGATTTGTGGAGAAAATGAAGGATTATTATAGATGAATCCAGTGTTATGGTTGTCCTCCAACTCTTGATGTTTAAACAAAAACTAAAAGAGTGCAACCACCTGAACTGCCATGCTGTCACATTAGAGGATGAATGAGGCAAGCCATAACCACGTATGGCATACTTACTTATCATTATTCTACATTTACAGCATAGAGAACATGTTATTCAAAGTCATAATGATACCCTATAGTCCCTGTCTGTATTTTAAATAGAGGTGTGAATCTTCACTGATCTCCCGATTCGATTACGATTATCAGGTCTTCGATTCGATATCTCGATGCATCACGATGCGTCAAAAACATTTTTCTATTAAAGCCATATAGGATATTTGACTTGACAAACTTGCATTGTCAAGTGCAATGCAAGCTGCAATAAGTAACTTTAGACTGGAATGATGAAGTGTTTGGGTTTGTTTCTTTAAAGTAGCTACCACGAAGGTTTACCTATTTTGGATTAGTCATATACCACCCTACTTTTAACCAGCAAATCTATTGTGCTGTATTGGAATAACTGACCCCAGACAACTCCTTAACAAAAAAAGGTATTGTTTACTGAACGATAACTTAAATGTACAAATAATATTTAGCCGTTAGATTGAATAACAAAAAAAAAAAATAACACAAATCACACCCTTCAAATATGCTAACTGCAATATTTCTTCAAATGATATTACACACAACTACCCCTTTACCTGTTTCTCTATCAGTTTCCACTTAAAACACAAAAGGATTCCTCCTTACAGCAGTTTCAATGTAAAACTTACTCAAACCCTATTAAACCACTGTGTTACCACACACCCACACCCACCGAGAGAAAAAAAAAAGTTGCGGGCCTGATGGTAGCTTGTGTGGACGTGCAGGGCGTTATCTTCAGTGAAGCAAACGCACAGAAATCCAACTTACAGTTAGCTGTTAGTCCAAGAAACACATCTGAAACTCGAAAACGAAAACCAGTCACCAGCTACGGCAAAGTCCTCTTCAGCAGGGAAACACGCTGTCGTCCTCTCCGGTCCAAAATCAGCGTCCCCCGAACCAGCAACTCTCCGCCCTTAGTTCCAACTTTAGCTAGTCCGTTAGCTCCAACTTTAGCTAGTCCGTTAGCTCCAACTTTAGCCAGGCACACTAGCACAACGTTTGTTCTAAACCACTGCTGTTAGACAGGAAAAGTGCCGTAGTGTAGCTACACCTCTTCAGCTTCGTTATTCCACTTAGATCTTCTCCAAGCTAACTATTCTAGTGTCTCTCGATGTTTCTTAGTGTTTTCTTTCCTCTTCTCGATTTGTGATTCTCTCCACTCTCCTGTGCCGTTTTGCGTGTGTGTGTGTGTCTGTGTTTGTTTGTTTGTTTGTGTGCATGTCTGCCTGTCTCCGTCTGTCTGTCGGTGTGTGTGTGTGAAACGGGTTAGGCTACTAAGAATGTTATTTTTCATTTGAATGTTTATGCCGCGGCCGGAAAATTAACGAGCGACGTCATTGCGTTATAATCGATTATGGTGGGCCACTGCATTGATGCAGCATCGTCCATGTCCGCATCCCAATGCATCGATTATTTGATTAATTTCAACACCTCTAATTTTAAAGGTAATAACATGTACTTGTACTAGAGAGTGGTGGAGTCTATACAGCATGGATAGGGTCAAGCCTGGCCAAGGCCAAGCTGTGAGGGTCAAGCTTCATCTGTAAGCTTACCCTTCTATTTGAAAACTTGACCCATCCACTCTGTTGAAAAAACAAAACGCCTCTTTTTCATTCATAGCAGCATCATTGGCCTCACTCGGTCTTTGCTCTCCTCTGGCAATTGGCGCCCTAATTGAGGCACTCTTGAGCCATGTTTATCACCGTGGCAACGTTGCCCTGCAGATAATCATTGTCTTGTGGATAAGCATAACAACAGAGGAGAAGCTTTGCTTCAATTCCACTAACGCTGGACCAAGCTCCTTTGTGTCGGTTGCCTGCCGGGCTTGTCTTAACTAGGATTAGAAGCATTGGCTGTAAGCACCCACCAAGCCCCCACATTGTGCTCCTAGTGCACAGTGAACCCTATTCGTGCCCTTGGCAAATCACAATTTTCACCTCACCATTATTTATATATATGTATGTATGTATGTATGTATGTGTATGTATATATATATATATATATATATATATATATATACAATTGCAATGCATAACAATTACCATAAGTGCTAGAAATGGGCGGGGCTTTACATGTAGGGATGCAGCGGTTAACCAATTTCACTATTAACCGCGCTTTAAAACTTCCCGGTTAATTAATCATAAAGGCTCCACTACACCGACTGTGAACTGCACGTTATGTGTAGCAGTGTGTGCAGTTCTTATTAAACCTCCTTGACAACATAAACACTCGTGTACACGCACACACACCGCACATCAGATGCCAGTCTGGTTTCTGCGATTATGGACTATCTTGAGTGATGTACAACAGCGTCCCCGTGGTGGCATACTACTGCACATTTTTAACATTATATCAAGTAAGCAAACAGCAGTAAAACACAGAGCAGAGCCAGCCCCTGACCTCACGACAGCTGCAGCTGCAACGGGGAATTCCACCCCAGTTGGTAGGCTTGCCAGCGACTTTATTGTTTGTTAAAGTTGTTAATTGTTTTTTAGCTTGTTAACGTTACCAGTTAGCTAACGTTAGCCTGTTTAATGTTAACGGTAACGTTACAGTTAACACTATCTAACTAGTCAGCACCAGCCGACCTTTGCATTTTTACAGTGAGAGCGCTCTCCGTTACGTTAATTAGTTAGTCAAAACTTCGCAACAGCTCAAACATGTCACTGACGTTAGCACTTAATGTTACTCACTTACTTCTTTTCATCCCCTATGGGACGTAAGGCTGTAAAGAGATCTCTCAATTGCATTTATTCCTTGGAAACATGCTGCACATCTCCCTGTGACAGGTGCATCTTGTCCAGCAGCTCCTCCAACTTTTAGAAACTAGCTAGCAAGGCCGATTCTAGCTTTTTGAGGGCCTGAAGGACAGCACTGTTGTCGCCGGCTAGGCCTTTGTTTGTGGTGTGACTGATTCACCTCTAGTCTCTAATATCATATTATTATTTTCAAAACATTCAAAACTGTTACTGTGTTCTGTTTCAAAAGACAGCAATACATAACAGTGTTTTATTTTATACTTTAGTAGTGAAATAAATTAATGCATAATAATTGTGATAGACAATAGACTATTATTTTACCAACAAAATCTAAAATCGTTGCATCCCTATTTACACGTCATATTCAGTGAACAGCTAACTTGTCACATACTCCAGTCCAGCTGTATACCTAATAATATGTTATGCAGCTACTTGACTTTGTCATTGTACAGTAGGGAGAGAGGAATAAAGCTTATTTTGTGTTTGTTTCAAGGTGATTACGTTCTAAAGCACAAATAAATAATAATCAAACACTTATCAGATGATTTTGTGCAGATTTGGATTTCTCCTCTGCATATGTATTGCAGCAGCTGGACTAGGAGGTTACTCTAGTATCGATTTTCGACTATTTTAAGATGAGGGGGGGAAGAACATTTGTCTTTGTTTAATTTCATTAAAAGTAAAGTTGTGTTTTGCTGTTGGCTTCACGAGTCATTTTTTAAAAAGACAGAAAGAAAAAAGAGAGATTTGTGCTACCCAGCAGCCATACTGAACTGCAGTCTGCAGACGGGTGTCTTGTGCAAAAGAGAGGGAGTAAGAGTGGCGGTGCCGAGAGAATTTAACTTAACTTTTCATATGTTTACGTTCTAATGCTCTGCAAAAGTTGACTCGCACAGTCAACTTTGGAGACCGGCAGACTAGTGAACAGATGTCCAAATCCTGGATACTTTCTCAGCTCCACACACCTGACCAATTCCTGCTTGAAATGGGCATGTTATTCGAATTGTCAGTTTCAAAAAAAGGTATGAGAAAAAGGTATGGGGAAGGGGATTTCAGATGCTGTTCGATGATCCAAACAAGCACTTTGTTTTTTAAGCATACTGACACCTTAATCTTTGGAAATCAAAAACTATTTGTCACCCAACTGTAACTCAAAAAACTTGAAAAAAGAGATTATCAATTGAAATCATGACCATGTGGCGTTTTAACAACATTGAACTAGCATGCAGAACTGCCTGGCTGGTTTTCTGAGAAAAGTGTCACAGTTGGTAGCGAGTGGGTTTGGTTGGCGGTAAGTGTAGGGAGAGGAGGCAGGCGTGTAGCAGGAGCGTGCCATGCTGTCCTATCCTGATCTGTCGATGCAGTGCAGTAGGGGCTCCACGGGGGACTGGGTGTAACCACTTGTCTCTTTCTGCTGGCAGAGGGGAGAGGGGAGCTAGAGAGAGGCGGAGGTGTGAAGGGGAGAGGAAAGGCAGAGGATGGAGTGGAGGCAGCAGCTGAACCCGTAAACACACAAGATTAAGAGGAATAATATAAAGGGGTCTTGGCAGTGCTTCCCTAATATGCATGGCAATTTAAAGATGCAGTCCCTCCAGGATTTCGTGGCCTTTTTTTGAGATTGTTGCAGTCAAATGCAAATGCCTGATTTTGCGGCAGCTTTTGTAAAATAAAATTACGATAAAAGTTGCAATGTCTTCTGTATTTTTCTTGCGATGAAATTGCGGGACACAGTGAAAATTGCAAAAAAAAAGTTGTTTTTTTTATAATTATACCTTTTGAAAATTAAAAGGAAACTTGTTTCAGGGAGAATAAAACTACTCTGGACTGAGTTTTCCTAGTAACCTTACCAAAAAAGTTCAGGATGCTGCAAATGTTGGTATAATATAATTAATGGCAGGTGGAAAATAATAATTTACAATTGAATTAATACAATTTGAACATATCTGTCAGTGGCTGGTTAGTGTTCACATTGTATAAAGTTAATTTCCCATCCTGGTCTGGGACACATTCACCTTTGGTTTGATAAAGTACTAATTGGCATTTAACTTTTTGCACTTACGATAACAAGCGTAGCTGTCCTCAACTGAAGTCATCGTTTCTCCTGCATCTACCATATGTGTGTGAATAACTGTGTGTGTTTAAGTCGCAGGGAGAACTGAGCAGCAGCCCCGCCCGCTGCAGAGATCAGACAGGATTGAAACAGCAGCAGCTTTTAGCGACTTTAGAGTGACAAATCGTTACAGCGTACTTTGATGTTAAAATGTACACAGGTTGGCAGGACGGTCTGAATTGTTCTGCATGGTCTTTCGCTGTATGTTTTGTTGGTAAATGTGAGGTGTTCAAGTCACACACGTTTCACCTTCATACCAGAAACAAGCAAATGAGGTTGGCGACGTACGTGTGTTACGTCAGCTTGTTGTCACTCCCGCTTGGTCAGTGGCTCTTAGCGTCAGATTCTGAGGCAAAAGTCTGGCACGGGGGACTGCTGTGATTGGTGGACGTCGCGGGAAGCTCCAGTTATTGGTCAAATTTGCGGTAAAGTTGCGGTGATTGGACAAAATTGCGTGTCGCACTAAACTCATGGAGATTAGTTGAATTCGCTGTGGTGGTTGCAATCAAAAGATTGTGAAGTCCTGGAGGGAAAAGAAAGTCTGTGTGTGTGAGAGTGAGAGTGAAGTACGCACACATCAACAATCTCCATGGAGGATTCCTGTGGTAAAGCATTCTCGGCTTCCCAAGCAAACAAGTGGTGAAGCGTGCAAAAGAAATTTCGGGCCCTCGCAAAAAGATGACCGCACAAGTGCAAGGGAGCTCCTTTGAAAGATTAACAGTCTATATGCTCTTGCCGCAAACAGACACACACACACACACACACACACACACACACACACACACACACACACAAGTACACACACTTCTTTGTCTCATATTTGATTTACTTTGTGGGATGGTGGTTTCACACTTTTTTTCTTGTGGCTGACATTATCTCAGTAGGTTTTCCTTTGCCGGGCTTCTTTCCAGGCTAATTTGCTGTGTTTAAGGCCACCAACCCACCAGCCAGCAGTTTAACTTTGCAGTCAGTACTTGGCAAGGCCATGGCAACATAACATAGCCAGCAGCCCTGGATAACATTTCTCTTAGTTAATCTGAGCGACTGTTGTGGACACTTGTGATCATTCTGTGACCCATGTTTGAATCTGAAAACAATATGACAGAATCCAAATAACTAACAACACTGCAGGCCACTTGTATCCGCCTCCAGTGTAGTGCTGTTTACAAGTGGGCAAGTGGTGGGGTAGGGCAAGTGGTGTGAGGCAGGCTGCTGGAGCAGGTGACATCTGTGACCCAGCACAACAGCAGTGGATGCCGGACACATGCTTCTTCCTCAAAGGCTACTGGCACCATTTCTGCCTCATTGGGCTCATGCCCACACGCATGCCCTTAAACACACACACATTTTAACTACTTAATCTGAATGAATCCACTGTACATAATCTTATCTTGAAACTACCATGATTCAACATGACTTTAGGATATAAAGGCAATACACATTTCCCCCATAGATAGTTTTTGTCCATTACTGAGACTGGAGAGATTCATGCTTTCATTTTAGACAGTTGACCTACACTCTACAAGCTGCTAACAGCTACTTTGTGAACATGTCAGACTGCTAAACATCAGGATCATCGGCTTATAGAAAATGACCTCTCGATATGTACAGCTAAGAGCTGGACAGTTTTCCTATTTCACACAAACATCTAATGAAAAAAAAACAACATCTCAGGCATGACTGCTGCTCTGTGTTCTCACATGATATAGCAGTGCACACATACGTTCACGTACACATGCATACATACACAAAGTATTGTTTTTTTCCTGTCATTGCAATATCAACTGGCGCAATATACACATCACGAAAGGCTGCAACATATTGCGATAGACACAAAACAGATTGTTTGTGTTAGTTGAAAGAAAATATCGGTAGAAAACTGCACTTTAAAATGTAACGGTCATTCTTTTTTTTAGTGGTGCCGTTTTATATTCAACATAATGTTTAATTTGTCCATAAAATAATGTTGGAAATCATTTCCTTTTATTTGTTTTAAATTCAACAAGCAATTTGTTGTATTGTAGAAGAATACTAAAAGCAGTAGAAATACACACACCAAATCTGTTTATGTGTACGAGTAATATCATTATCGCAATATTCAACAACATTATCGCATATCGCATATGTTCCTCATATCGTGCAGCCCTACTCTACATATTTTGGTACTTTCTCCAGCTTCACAAAATGACAGAAGATTGATCTTGCTTGCTGAGTTATCAACCCATTATATTTACCAAGCTGCCTGATAATTAAACTGTTAATCAAAACAAAGGCCTTTGTTTCCCCCATTCAGTCCCAAACTCCCCTCACTGAGCTGAAGGCCATTATATACAGTAAAAAGCAGAAATATACAGTAAAGAGCCGATTATTAACACTCCACCCATTTCCCCTTCATTGTCCAATATACTGTATTTTAGGTTGTTTTTTTTCCAATTCTTTATTGTACAAAAGTTCATATACAAAGGTACACACAGATACATAAAGTAGTAGTAGGAACAAAAGAAACGGCAATACAAAAAAAATACATCTACATTTCATAATGCCAGAGCATGTGTCATATCATTTTTATATTATACTCATCTAATAACTTAAAGATCTTAATGCCTTTTTTTGTTTTTAATATTAAATAAAAGGGTCTTACATTGCTGAAATTCATCAATAAAGTGCAAAAAAGTTGGCATGGTTCCTGACCATTTTTTCTTATGGAATTATCCAAAAATAATACATATTTGTATATTATACATCATGTTATTTTCAATAATATAGCATCACATCAAACATATTTACTTCAATATTTATCTTAAGTTTCCTTTTTAGAAATCTGTCCACCTTAAGAACATTCTTGTATAAAGTGAAAAAAATAGATGGGAAATACTCTCTTCTTCTAGTCCACCGAAATCACACATATAATCAATATCTAGTTTGAATCTTTGTAACACAAGTTTAACTGGGTAAATTCTATATAATAATCTTGAAAGACACTTCCTTAAACTTGTTATTAATACAGTATTTATCACAAATTGTCCATGCTTTCTCCCACTGCATATCATGAAATAAGGAATACCAGTAACATAACTGTGTTTCTAATGTTTTTGCTAGAGCACTTTTCTTTCAATAGATCAGTTCCACCAATATAAATAATTTCCACACAGTCTTCAACATTGAAAGGTAGATCGTAGAAGTATAAGGACACTTTCTGGTATAGCATCGACAACAATAGCATACTCCTTTTGGTTTTAGAGGTATTTTAAATTTATCAAGCAGTTTTTGTATTTTCAAAAGCATCCACACACAGGATTTTGTCATTAAAAGTATTAACAATCTTGCAATACTATACTAATACTTGTGTATAATTTTCTTTTAATGGAGCTCTACGTGATTTTTTTTTTAAACTCAGTTCTACATCAGCTCTCCCCCTCCATATTGGCCTGCCCTCTCCCTGGAGGGAGTGCGTTGCTCCTCCTGGTTTCTCGTTGCATTCTGATAAAGCATACGCTCTCTCTGATGTCTCTTATCTCTTCTCATCTCCTGCAGTTAAGACGGTCTCTGTTTGTTTTATGCTTCCTGCCAGTTTTTTCTCTTTCCATTCATTTTTCTCTCACCCCTCTTAGGTGTTGCCCAGTGCCTTGTCCCAGTACTTTGTGCAATGTATCAAAATTGTCAGAATAACTTAATGGTGTGCTGACCTGCCTCCTGACCCCTGCTGTTTATCAAATTCTATCATATATTGTAGCTAGATACCCCCTGCACACTCTCCCATTCTGTGAGAGGTATAGATTTGTTGCTCCATATCTCTGGCAGTGCAGTACTCCTGCTTGCTTACTGCCGTTGACAGAGTGTGTGTCCGGTGCAGGCTACGCTTGGCTGCATCAGGGTAATGCTGCTGGCTAGCTCAGACCCAGCAAACAAACAACATATATTATATTGGAGACATGGAGAGTGGTTCTGTAGCCAAGGGGCCTCACTGTGTATGCATACCTGTGCGTTTTTGTACAATTGTGTTAGTGTGCGCATTGACCTACAATGTAGGCAACACTGCAAGAAGCAATAGACCCAGACCGTGTCAGACCTGCTCTAACCAGGTTTAGGCAGTAGTGTAATAACAGCAAAGTTGAACTTGTCAGAAGTAGAAACAGACAAACATCACAGCGCACACATTTGTGTACACTTGAGTAGTGGATTGACAGACAATTGAGAGACCAAATATTCTGTAAAGATGTGCTGCTTTTCTTTGTTGTATTTGATCATTAACTGAGTATTTGGAAATTCTGATGGCCATTTTTCACTATTTTCTGACATTTTATTGACCAAACGATCTGAAATCCTGCAATTAAAATAATTGTCAGTTGCAGACTTGAATTTAATATATTTGGGTTTTATGATGTGAGAAAAATCACCTTGGGCTCTGAAATATAGGCATTTATTACTATTTTGTGACATTTCATAACCTAAACGATCAATTGATTGATTGAAAATAACTGATTAAATATAATAATTGTTCCTTTATCGTTAGTTGCAGCACTACCAAAAAGAGCTTGAGTCTCTTTTACAGTCACACAGTTAACCAAAAACCAAAAAAAGAGCTGCCCTGGTGAATTAGCAACATGGGCAGTTGAGGGAATACTAACGGTGAAGATATCCTTTTAATAAGCTAAGCAAATAATGCCTCAAAATGATTCATTTTGAAAAAGCTGACTCAAGGATCTTGGCAAAGAGAAAGGGAAAAAAAAAAAAAAACTGAACTTTGAAAAGGAAATAGAAAGTGTCTGCAAAGCAACATTTTATATTTAATAGAGGTGCATATAAACTATACAAACAATCTGAGTATTTCATTAATAGATCAACCATTTGGATGAAAGTGTGCATCAAAGAAATTAATTCACAAAAGACGATACTGTAAGCCTCATATATTTGATTTTTAACACATCTACATTGACTATTAAGAATTTTCAAATCATGAGGGGGGAAAATGACATATTAAAGGACATATCATAAAAAGTATCAGTTCTGGTATCTGAAACTGAAAAATTAATTTTCTGATGCAGCCTTATCAGTTACAGATACTGTCGGTGCACTTCTGATGTTTTAGTCCAGTTGCACTCTGGCATGCGGTGGGAACCTGCTTGCAGAGGATTTGACTGGTCTAGCCAGCCTGCCTGCCTGTCCACACTGTGGAGTCTAACTCCAATACAGGGCTTTGTTTTCCTTCACTAACCCTAACCCAAATGCCACCTTCCGTCCGCTGAAATTATTTTTTACAGTAAGTTTACCATTGGCTTTGATAGGAGTGTACTCTGTCAGAGAAGGACCCTGTCCCACAATGAAGGCGGTGAAGGATTTTAGCTAGTTGTCTGTCCACCCAGCAATTTCCTTTTTTGGGCATTTTCTTATTTTCTTATCCTGGAATTTTCCCTTTCCTGCTACACTATTGCATCATTCTCACTAATCATATTTGTCATTGTCGTTCTCGGATTTTCTGTGGCATGTGAACACAAATGGCTCAGGTCATGTGATTAATATCAAAGGAACAGTAGTTCTGCTTAGAGACACCCCGTCAATATGATCTGACACACTTATGATATCTCATTTTCCCTCCATCTGTCACTGTTCCTCAGGCTCTCTCTATTTCTCAACCCATTTTCCAGACGGCTGACAAATATGTAGAGTTGTATTAAATGGCCTTACAAACCCACCCCTCTTGATATCCGTAACGTTCCTTGTACTCAATCCCTCCCTGTCTCTCTCTCTCCACGCACGCACTCGCACACAGACAGACACTGGCCTGAGATCAGGTGTGTGTATGAGGTAACAGTCTGCTCTCACTGTTAGGTCCTCAGCTCCCACTAGCCTTCCAGATGGCCATGGTGTAAGCACCACACCTTTTGCCCACACGACACTCCCTACATCTTTCCCACACCCGCTGCTCCCAATTACAAAGTGCACAATTACAAATGAAGTGAAAGGCGTTTTGTACAAAATTTGTCATTAGCATTAATCTATCATTGATTACAGTTTAGGGATTTCTGGCACAACTTCACCTATGTCCAAGGTGCATGTAGAAGTGAAATGGTCTGAAGAGGTCAAAACTCCTACTACTTGTGGTATGAAGAACTAATTTGTTGTGAGACCAAAATGCCCCAAACACGCTCATAATATAGTTGATTACCGCTACTGCAGATTGCAGACGACATGAAATATTTAAGTTGTGTGTAAACTGTCTGGCACGTAGCCTGACCTATTAGCAGAAGTGAATAATAGGCTAGTAATAGGCTAGTCTGTCACAACATGGTGTCCTCCTTTAACGTTTTGACATTTCAATGGACATTTCTATATTTGCTTTTTAACAGCAAATAAGAAGAAACTAAACAAAAAGTAAAACAAAATACCCTCAAATAAACCCCAACGAATTGGGGTATTTATACATTTTTAAAGAACTGAAAAATCATGGCAGACAAGCAGAAATTTAAACAAAGCATAAGGTTGATTCTACCAGACCTGATTTGTTTTACAAGAGAAAATGAAAAAGCTTTCACAAACTGCTTATAGATTGAAATGCCATGGCGTTGGATCAGTCAGCAACAGAAAATAGAAAAACAGACTTTTCTTAAAAACACAGATCATTCAATTATTCAGTGAAAGTTTCCAGAGGATGTGCACTCCTTTTTTTCTGCAATGCCCTGTTTCACATTCATGCAGCAACTCACATTCGCTTGGGGAGTTCTGCAGGAGAACCACACGTTTGTTTTCTTCTTGTGCTACAGAGCAACTACACTGGAGCAGATTGAACAGCGTGTGCTTTGCTTGTGGTTACATGTGGGTGTTGATGAGGGGGGATGAGGGGTATTTATTCTCAGCCATGCGCATGGTCATCTCATTCGCTCAGCAGCACCCCCTTTTCATTAACCTGCTTCATTCACTCCGTGCTGTTCTCTATTAATACATACCTCCTTTTCACCCCCCCGGTGAACTCCTCTTTACTGTGTAAACTCCCCATTTGTTGTCCCTATCACGATCATCTCTCCCGCTGCCCTCTCCTCCTCTTCTTCCTATGCCTCTTCCTTTCAGTCTCTCTTCTCTTTGCCATGTGCTCTCTGTATCCTTCCTCCCCCTCTCCTCGCATTGCTGTCTCTCCCTGCCTGCCTCCATCCTTACTGCAGGGTTGAATCATCCTCGTTTCTGCTTGCCTTGTCACGTTTGGCCCCCCTGCGCGTCTGTCCAGGCCTCATCAAACGGCGATGTCGCGAGCTGGGCTGACATCTCGCCACAGCGCTAAGGGGCTCTGATGTCCGTGACGCTAGTGCTGACCTGTCCCTCACTCCTCAAATCACTGACATCATCAAAGGGGGTGGGACACATTTCTGCCCCAGGGGCTATTAATTGCCAAATTTTGGTGTGAGCCACATTTTCATCCATGCCATTTCCAGATTAGAAGGGGAAAGAGATGAGGGAGTTTTTCATCTGTCTTTCCCTTTTCTTTGGTCTGTTATCAAAGAGACATTCTAGCTGGCTTCAGGTTTTTAGGCTTTTTCATGTAGTTTGTATCCTGCTGTCTTCTCGCTTGGAACTATCTGGCTGTTGTCAGAGAGAGGGACCACATCAGCACTATTCTCTTCGCAGCTTTCCCTCACAGGGGAGCCACTTCTTCCCCACGCACTCTGCTTCAAACGGCACACCTCAGATCACACACACACACACGTATGCTCACATGCGCGCCTTGATGCCAAAGTGCCCACAAATGAAAGCCCCAGCATCCTCCTTGGTGGAAAATTGAGTCATGGTCCTTCTGCTTGCGTAAACTGACTGACAGACAAGCCAAGCGAAAAATGGAATCAAAATGGCCCTATATTGGGGAGTGTGTGTGGGCATGAGCAGTGGCACTGTGTGATTTTATAACAAGCACATTCAAATCAAGTCAAACCAACCCCAGGTTCATTAAATAAAACATGGGAGTAAGGACAAAAGCCTGCCTTCTACTGCAACCTTGCATATTCATAATGAGCGCTCTTTCCTAATGTGGAGTAGAAGGATGTAACGCAGGTTGACATTACGTGGCTGGGTGCTTCTTTGGTGTGTGCTGTGCAGACTCTAAGTGGGCTGTAGTACAGGGTTTTTCTGTTTTCTAATTTTTCAGACGAGGATGGAAGACTTTGTCACTTGTTTTGACTCTATATGGTATCAATACAACAAAGATCTTGACAATCCAGAATGGTTGATCTTCACTAACGTTTTCTGTTCAGGCTCAGCATAGAATCGGATAGCACCCAATAACTTGCTGTGTTGTGAAACAAAAATGTATTTACAGTAATTGATCTTCAGCCAGACCAAATGCACATAAATGCAATGAAGAATTTTAAAAACTATTTTAAATGCACTTATAGCAGAGGTCAGTATATATTAGGGTACTCAAGATTACACTGTGTTTTGGTATTATTCAAGAAACAAAAACACTTAATTTTAAGTTTAAATTCAAATTTTTTTCATTCCCTTTAGGAAATGGTTTGAAAAAAAAATATATTTCCCCAAATTAAAATAAATAGATAGGCCTAGTTGCTTCCCTGTGAGTAACGCAAGGAAGTAACGTCAAACTTCTTAAATTTACAATAAGTGGAGATGTTCATACACCATCAATATTTGTAGACCTGTGCATATTTTAAGTATTTTTTTTATGAGATCGTGGCCCTAGAACCTGAGTTACAGCGGGCACACTGTAACTCAATGAAGGTAACTAATAGCTGAAACAATCAATGTTGTAATGACACTTGAAACTGTATGTGTGGATCAGTCACATCTAGGGTTGGATATCGTTTGGGTTTTTTCCGATACCGGTGTTAAAGCGATACTTTTAAAATGGTGCCGGTGCCTGAACCGAAATATGTATAATGTATATAATATAAAAAAGGAGCACAAAACGACAGTTGGTGACATTAAAGAACGGCTTGTTTATTGCTAAGGCCATATGGTCAAAATTAAATGATTGATTAAAGGACAATTCCGGCGCAAAACGAACCTAGGGGTTAATAACAGATGTGTACCCACTCTGTCGCTCTCTGGGACATGTTTTCATGCTAATCGAATGTGTTTGTAGCTTGAAAGACACTAGCGCGGACCGCTGATTAGCTTACAACGCTAGTATTCAGGGCACAGGGAAAGTAAAAACAAATCGCTATTTATACCACTAAAAAGGCTCAAAATATCACCAAACTTCAACGGTAGCATAATGAGGGTCCCTAAATGTTAACCGAAGCATTGAGAACTTTGTAAGTGTAGAGACAGTTTATTGAAAAGATACATTATAAAGACACTCGTGTTCATGTTTACATGCCGCCGCCGTCTTGAAAACCAGTCATGACTTACAGCTGGCGATGCAAACTAAAATCAAAAGGAATTTGCTCAATATATCTGAAATAATCGTACTCTACATAACTTGTCTGGTGTACTTACTCAGTGGATAACTGTCCATCTGGTCCCTCCGGTCTGGGTCGCTGTCTCCAATTTATTATCGGGACATGGAAAAAAGTTTCAAGTACAGCCCTGTTTATCAGAGAGGGGAAATCAACAGAGTGGGTACACATCTGTTAATCCTCTACAGGGAAATACAGTCACACTTTACACCGCTTAAACGTAAGCTGTCAGCATTTTAACCATTGTGTTTAATCCAGCTACTAGCTAACGGTAACATAGCGCCCCGTGCAGCGATGATTCTGAAAACCAAAAGTCAGGCACCGGAATGAGGAACCGAAATTTTCATTCTTGTTCAGTCTCATTACTACCGTTTACGTTGGAACCGGTGCCCAATTGGCACTGCGTTTCAGTACCCAACCCTAGTCACATCTGATCCACTTAATAAGGTCAATATCGGTGTGGATGCTGATCTGGTTCATTGTTTCAGTGCATTCCTCGTTTTTTTTTTTCATCAGGCAATAAAAGTAAATGATCAAATGTTCTCTTCCCCTGCACTGGCATTTAGGACATTTGGTGTGCCAGTGTCATTTTCAAAGCTTAAAAACCAACTTTGTTGAGGTGTGTCATTACCAGAAGGTTTGTCACAGAATCTCACAGAATGATCCAAGTATGAGGCTTAGTTCACTCTGGTCCTGATTTTGACTTGAACATTACCAAGGTAGTTGTAACAAACACTTGAGGGAGGTGGGCAGAGAGGCCAGGAGAAAGATTAGATGCCTCCACTGATCTTGGTGATCCCCACCCAGCAGAGCAGACAGCGGAGAGAGAAAAGTAAAAGAGAGGCCATTTAGATCCAGCTACGCTGATCCATCGCCCAGAGTGATGGGTGAGAGATCTGCAAAGAGGACTGTGACTGTGACAGGCAGTGTTCATTAATGTTCCAGCCTCTGCTGTAGAGTCCAATCAAGGGGCTCCACACACAAGCACCCTCAAACACTAAAGCTCTCTCTCTCTCTCTCACACACACACACACACACACACACACACACACACACACACACACACACACACACACACACACACACACACAGCTTTCCAAGCAATGAGACAGGCGGGCTGAGCGTGGGCACTGATGGCTTCACTGCCTCAATTGATGGGTGCTTAGAGGGGAGCTGGAGATACAGGGCCAGAGAGTCTGAGCGTGAGAGAGATGGAGCGGCCGGTCTGCTCTGTCGATGACTCTCTGATAGCCTGAGCTTAGCCCTACTTCTGCTCAACATGCAAAGCCATTACAATAATCCACATGCTGCCCAGCTGTTTCCATTAAACGCTGCGGTCCTGAAAATCTCTTTAGCTGTCACCAGATACACTACAACCCTAATAAAGCTTTCTCACTTCCAGGTGCTGAATTATACTGGTAAAAAGCTGTGTTATATTTGACAGAAATTAGGCGTTTAGCCAATGGTTGTATCCAGAGTGAGTCACAGGGATGGCAACGATAGAAATTAGTTTATAGGCGTAAATTGCCAACATTAGAGGGAACCAATATTGCATAAATATCAGTCTCTACAAGGAACTGGCATAGCTGCGTTGTGGCAGAATGCGCTCGTGAATCTACAGATGCTGCTCTGTGACAGACTTGGCAAGGCACAGAGCGGTGTCTGTCACAGTACTGTGTCTGTTTGTACTGTCATTCAAATGTTTACCTCCCAAATACCCATCTGAAATGTAATCAGCAGTGTGTGCATTGATTGTAAGCCTGTTTGGTGGTGTGATTGACTCAAACGCAGGACAAACAGGCAGAGAGCCTGCGAGCATTTTCCTTAGATAAAAGGGACAAATGCTGACTGGAGGAGCGTCGCCCCTGATCTGTCCTTGACCCAGCTGATAGGGAAGACAGTGAGAAACCGAGATTGCAAAGCAGAAAATGAGAGCAGTTTGCTTCATTCAGGGAATAAGAGCCTGGATACATTTCTTTCAGGAATCAATTCCAGTTTAATATTTTTTGATGTATCACTGCATTGCTTTACTGTTTTAAGTCAAAACTAATTTTCTTGTTTTTTGTATCATATAATGAGATGTTTGCTACTTACTTGTTTTAGTTTTTTTTCCACTGTCAATATGTAGCATCAAATTCTGCATAAATATCACAGTGAAGTGCCACTGCGGGTGACTATTTTTAGTCGTAATTATGTAAATTCAAGCGTTACTTTTAAAAACTAGTCTGTCAAAGCATGTCTCTTTGGTTTCTCTGTTGGCCTTAACAGGAGGTGGATACAGAGATAACCACAAAAAAAGTTTTGTTTAAAAAAAGACACAGAAAGAGGAAGCAAGGCACTCCCCGTCTCATTTCAGCTCCTCATCGTTCTCAAATGTGGGCATTAATATGAAACAGAAGCTGGAGCTTCTCATAAAAAATGTGCAAGTTTATAGCCTGATGCAATTTTACAAAATGGATTACTCTAAATTCAAAGTCTCGAGGGTTGTTTTCTTTGACATTTGGAATGAAATGGCAGTGAGGAGATGTTGTTAACTGATTTGAAAATATCTTTATCGAGGGTGCATGCATGGAAAAAAATGTACATGTAAAATATGAGCAAACCCTCAAATTAAGCTGGAATTATCCTTTTTAGGCAAGTGTGATATTCCCCAGAGAGCACTTAACAATACCAAAAATAGTTCCCATACAAGTCAGATTGCTGCCTTCCCCCCATTTAATAAAAAAGAAAATATTTTCAGTTGTCTTATTGGTGACTATTAACAGCCTTCATTGTGTCCTGTTTGTTGCTTTGAAACTGTCATTGACTCCCATTCTTTCAAAGGGCTAAGTGAAATATACAAGTTAAGATTATCTTGCGCCGGCTTCCTCTGGTTTGCACGGGTCATGCTTTTTTGTGCAGTCACATGAGACAGCAGGAAGCAGGGACAAGACTGATCAGTGTTATTAGATGAGCCTATGTGTGTCTACTGTGTCTGCTGGACATGTCACAACCAGCATGGCTGTTTGATTCAGAGCTCCCCAAAGAGTGCGTACCTTTGAGCAGTTGGGAATGAAAACAGATCAGGTTTTGCTCCATTAGGAGTGCGGCGCCGAGCGGGGTAATGAATTCCAGGAGGCTGAGCATGCAAACAAATTCATTATTCCAGCGTGGTTTAGGAGTAATTACCATTTTGCATCCAAAGCCATTCAAGACTGGGTTGCTCTTGTCAAATAAGGCCAAGTGTGAATTCAGATACATATTTGCATAAGCGCAAATGCACAAGGTGGGCCTCTGTGACGGCCAAAGAGTTGTGTGGCCATTTTGGATTTCTTTCACACCCTCACTGGTGGTGATTTGTTGATATCCACATATACCTAGAACTGAGGAGCAGTAGGCAATTTCTCTGATTGGCTGATAGTTCCCAGGTTCAGGTTCTGATAACGAGAACAGCAGTAAGAGGCCCGACGTGAACTTGTGACACCCTTCCTTTCATGCATGAGATTGATATGGCATGATCCTAATAAGCAGCCGTGCATAGAGCCTACATCAGATAAGCATACTCTTTTAGGTCTCAGAAGAACGTCATTAATTATGAAAAAAGAACAGTCCCCTCTAGTTGTCTGTGTTGGTACACTTATTCTCTGACTTCCCTAAGTGCATAGATACAAATGTGCCAATGTATCCACTGCAAGTGCCAGAACTCTCCTGTGCATCATTAAATTCTTTTACAGAGGTTGTCCAATCTATTTTACTGAAAAGATGGATTTAAGTACATCCCAACTGGCGTGTAGAAAGAGAGACCGATGCACCAGCAAATGTGCAGCATTGACAGCAAGTTTATAGCTAAAACTGGTGTGTTTTGGCCTCTTTCCGTCATCAGGATTCTCAAACAATGCTTGCAAATTTCAATTTACCAACATACCATCTTCATTTTACAGAGCCCAGCAGGTATTCTTAAAATATTGATAGTTTTTGCGCCCCAAATTTGCAGCTCATAACCTCAAATAAAAAATGTGTCTATTAATTAGTTATTAATTCTCTTTAATGTATAACTTGTACCCTCAAATTTGTAATCTTTGTTGTTTCCTTGTCTTTTGTTACCTTAAACATGTTAAATTAGTGACTGAACAATGCTAAAATAGAGCTATGATTATGCTTCATTATCTTTCACAGTACATTATGTGTACAATAGTTTGTCTCTACCTTGTATGAAGCCGCACTACTGTTGTACCCATGATTAAAGTAAATAATTCCTCCGCAACTGTTATTAACCGATGCACAATGTAGCGGCTAAGAAACATGCTGTTCAGAAGAGTAAAAAAATGAGCCATCAAATCATCACTGTTTTTCTCTCAAAAGCTTTGAGTTACCAATCTGCATAAAAACATACTTTCACAAAAAAATTGGTCACATTGCTGCCTATGGCATGAGACGCATCCTGCAGTGGTCAGATACACAGTCTGATTGGAAATGATACATTACCACAGTGTTGACTGTGTACATTGTGAGTCCCTGCCCAATGGTATTTATCACAGAGGGCCTTTGTTGTCTTGAATAAATAGACATATTACTGGGAGTCCAGAGTTCAGCCCACACTGCCTGCCTGCCACAGGCACACGCTCAGTCCTTAAGGGAAAGATATGTTCATTGCTCGAGCATTTGGATGGAAACACCATAAGTCAGTTCATTATGACAGCATCATAAAAGTAGTAGAAATGTAGAATTTATATAATATTATTTATTTCAATAAAGACAACTACTTTGACACAAGGATAACAAGAAGTTAAAGCGTAACTCTCGCCAAAATGCAACCTAGGGTCTTTTTGTGAATGTACCTGAGTCAAACTTTCGTTTAAAAGCATATTTAGGACAGAAACGCCACTTTTCCAAGTCAAAAAATAGTCGAATGCGAAGGAACGGACTCCATAGGAGGAAATGTCATTTTTATATGAGGCTCCTTTTTCAACTACAAGGTCAATATTGTTTTTCACTAATGACAAAACAACGAATTATCCATGCATTTATATGGAACTAAGCTTTAGGAGCTTTCCATCTTTACTCTCCTCCCTGTTACGTTGCATTTGGAGATCGACTATTTTTGACTGGGAAAATGGCGGATAGCGTAAACAACAACTGCTAACGTGAGTTGCTCAAAACCTTTCTTTTTAGTAAACTCTTTGTACACAAACAATGTTCTCAAGGCTCGAGTTCATGTGTAGAGCCCCTGGTCATACTTTGAGCAAAGTTTCATGTTGTGTCTAGCCTTCTTAGTGTTTTAAAAATAGCTATTTTGATGCTATCGTAAAAGTGCCCCTAGCACTCCCATTCAAACGGCCATTTGACCGAAAACGACAATACGGTAAATCTTAAAAGTGGCGTTTCCGTCCTAATTATGCTCTTAAACAAAAGTTTGACTCGGGTATATTCACAAAAAGACCGTAGGTTGCATTTTGGCGAGAGTTACGCTTTAAATCAAGCGAGTGCGCTTTTTAACTATTGCTTGAAAATGAACACATTTAGAACTCATTTAGAAAGTCAAGCAGTGTTTTAAAATGTGATCCATTTTGGCTTGTGCATCTCACAGGTCAATAAAAAAATCCCTTCAAGTTCAAATGCTCTTTCTAATTTGTATTCACTTAACATCATCACATGCACAGCAGGTCATCTGTAATGTGGTGTTTACAACCAGTACCTTTGGTTGGTTTCAGTGGTTATTAACACAGTTCTAATTGGCACCCTAAATCTGCCCTAAAATAAATGCGGTGTTGCTGCGACTGTTTCCCTCTGTAGATGTGACTGTGCATTTCATTTGAAGACCATACCACTGCTTGTGTACCACAGGGATTTGTAAACTTCTTTTTGTAAAATCACAAAGATATCTTTTTTCTCTCTCAGAAATGTGAAATTTGGAAAGAAATAATAATCTAGCGGATTTCTGCAGGCTGAATATTTAGTTGCTTGGCAACAGTTGTTGGTATTCGATAGGAACCCTCAAGTGAAGGAAGTGGTGAAAGAGCCGGGTGGGGTTGTGGTGCGTTTGTGGCAAAACGGAAACATGAGTGAATGAAAATAGGCTGTATGGACAAAATGGCAATTTCCCCAGGCCTGAAGTGGCTATGTTGTTTTGACAAATTGGCCCACATGCAGGACAGTTGTTTACCAAACCAAAGCCATTTGAACAGCGTGGCCCACCATTATTGCAGCCATTTTAGAGAACACTTATTCGGAGCTCTAAACTTTTCAAATCATTTTTTTTTCGATTTGTTACAGTGATAAAGTAGTGCGTTTTAAAGTGATGTAAAGCTGCTGTGCATGTAACTGTTTTGATTGCTTAAATGTAGGGGGTCTCTGCTAGACACAAAGCTGAAATTTTGTATCTTCTCACTGCGTGTCTTTAAAACCGATTCCTCACAAAACTCCCCCAGCAGCAACTGTTGCTGTCTATGTAAACTCTCTCTCTCACCAACGCTGTTTTTCTTTGTTCCTTCATCTTTTGCTTGTTGTAGCCATTACTATTTGCCCTCTGGCAACCAGTGAAGAAGTCCATGACATTGATGCAGGATTTTCTTAACACGGTTTCCCATCCGAGTCCATTTTCTTCGTCAGATTGGGAGTTTGGATATTTATAATCTTGGGGCACCAGCTAATGGTATTTGCAGAGCAAAATCAGTTTAGCGCTTGTTTTTCCGTAATGGCTTTGACTGCGTGGCATTGCCAGCGGCCCTGTCTTGAATGGTGGAAGGATGGCTCTAATTTGGGCTAATGGGTGACTCAGCCGTCATCATCATGTGTCCCTCAGTGGGCTGCAGATGGCTGGTGAGCCATGGGTGCAGCGGGGCCACCGTTATACACACAGCACAACACAATGCATCAAGTCAGTGACACACGCAGCCAACACTGACATTTGTAGAGCTACATATAGTGAGATGGGGGAGGGGGGGTGAGACTTGCTTAGCTATAGGTGCACAAAACACAGAGGAAAAGGTTAATCAGTGGCCAAGCTAATCGAATCATTTGTCATCAGATTAGATTAAAGCATTGAACCTCCCCTTGGGCAATCATCTAGGGAGATAGCTGCGGCACAGGTTTCAAATAGCTGTGAAATGATAATGCATGGTAAGTGACTGCTCGCTTTTGTTCAAACTCTACTTATCTGCACATGCTTGAAAATGGAGACAAGGCGAGCAAATCACCGTGGCAACTGGAACGCAGGGTGGGTGCTAGGCAGGCAGTTTTAACAGGGATGTCGGCCCTGTGTGCTGGATGCTCTGTGTGATGGGGAGGGATGGGGGGGGCATCGAACAACACGCTGGATTCCCAGTGGGGCAGCGTCTGACTGAGGCCAGGCAGGAGTGCTGCAGTGGCTAGTTTACATTCCACAGAGTCGGCTAAGCTTCACCAACCTCTGCTCAGACACGCACACACACACACACACACACACACACACACACACACACACACACACACACACACACACACACGCTGATATATTTTCAATTTCTCAGAAACATACATATTTACTTTTCCTGTATGCCCCCACGACTACAAAATTCCTATACCTCCATCAACCCATCACTACCTATAACACCCAGACACAATCATATTTCGTCTCACATCAACCATGTAGGCCGATAACAAACCACCTCATCTGTACCACCTAACCCCCGCCCCCCTCTCATCCCCAAGTAACCTAGGCAACAGCGTCAGTTTGCTGGAGGGTAGAGGAGGGAGGGAAGGTGATGGGAGCTTGCATCAGGTCAGTCCCAGGGGAGGGTCCAGCCAGTTTACAGCTGTACAGAGTGGCTTGGCTCCCCACACCCTCACCTCCCCTCAGAGACCCATTACCAGGGGTCAGATCTCTGGTCTTGGGGCGGCTCTGCGCAGGCCTCTGTGTGCAACCTGCCAAAGATCAGCTGCGTGACCTGAGTACATATGTGGGGCATGCCTGGATTGTGAGGAGGTAACTGGTGTCTGCTGCGTATCACTGGTGTATGAGCTACTGAGGGAACAAGGAGGGTAACAACAGCTGTTTTCAGGCAAAATCGAATGCATCTCAAGTATGGGGAATTGGATCTGCTTTTTTCATGCAGTTTTTATGATTTTAGGCAGCAGCATTTGCTTTATTTAACTGTAATGCAATCCAATGCAATAGCCTTCCAATAAATACTGTACTACTGTACATTTGTGTATTTGATTATTTTTGAGTCTGTATCAAAGAGATGTTGAGCCAACTGTTTTGAGGTCACAGTTGGTTATAATGTATAGTGCTTCTGTTATCTTGTCCATTGGAAAAAAATAGCACCTAACAGCATGTTGCAATACAATACTAAGGTGTTTCTGTTATATCGGATTTTTTTTTTATTAAAACACTGACAACTTAATGTAATCCACTACAGCACCACCACAAACTACAGCCTCTACTAAATTTCTACAGAGTTGAGTCAACACATCTCTGATACAGTGTCAACAAAAAATATTACAACATTCAAAAGAAGCACATATAGCAGGGCTATTACATTTTTACATTATTGGGTTGATTTAAAATGTACCAATCTTATGGTATTTTGTCCACATCCTGTATGGAAAGAGCTGTCACTAGGCCATGTATTCAATACAGTGACGTTTGAACCACAGCCTGTACAAGATGCTGTGGAAATAATTGATGGTATATTTGTTTCACAAAACTTGCAATGATCAATTGGGAGTATAATAGTCCAGTGAATTTGCATGAGCAAGTTAGGTAACGCTTTTGTCATAAGCTTATAATAGAGTGAGAGATTTTTGTGCCTGAGCAAAGATGAGATATTGAGCTGACTAAATGCAATATCAACAAAAAAGCTGCCAAAATACAGCCCACTTCAATATGGACACACTAATGAAAAATGGTGAAAACAACTGTCAAACAAGTGGTGGGCTGACAATTAAGAGTATTTTACAAGTCATCAATAAACATATCCCATGCCTCCCTCCGTCCCCCATCACTGAAATTGACTGCCAACTATTGGGAAACGCTGCATGTACTACGCGGTTGTGGGCCTTTAGGAAAGCAGAATGTGCCTCCAGTGTGTGTCTGTGTTTGGGGAGATGTATATTTTTGTGAACGTGTGCGCCTGTGCTTTGGTTGGGGCCCTGTACGTTTGAGTATGCATGGGCTCTGTGAGTCCTGTCTCACCCTGTGTCGCCCCTGGCTCTAATGGAGCCACTGGAATCAAATCAAGGCAAACTCATTACATGTCCTTTTTTTCCCAAGAAGACAGCATATAATGAGAAAGCACCAATATGGGTCGAGCAGGAGCCTGTGCCTCTTTGCTGCTGCTGCTGCTACCACAGTTACCCATGAGGTCTTTCTCTTTGTTAGTTAAGGGGAAGAGCAGGCGCAGACGTCCCTTGCTCTCTGGTTGTTAACCAGCAGTAATGACTAGGCTGTGGGGAGCCAGCCTACCAGGCCAAGACGCTGGAAACCAGTTCCCCTCTGCTGGCCTTCAGCTCACTGACAGGAAGGGGAACAGAAGCAGACTCCACAGAAGACACACTGGGAGGATCAGATCCGACAGATTGAGAATGCAGAAAGGGAGTGTAGGGGGGAGGAGATTTCTACCTCTGGAGAGACCAAGACCAAGCTAGACCATTACTGACTCCCACACAAGCACACAGGATCCAGCTAGCACCCCCCCTGTTCAGAGACCTGGAAGTAGATCAATGCTAGCTGAGCAGCGCTAAGATCAATGTGTACTTTGTACAAAATGTGCCTCGTAGGTTTTCCAGGATCATATATTCACAGGGATGTGATTAGAATTTCTAAGCCAAGCGGCTGTTTGAATTGGAGAACTTTGTAATAGGCAACGTCTTAGCTGAGGATCTTCCAACACAATCAAATAAGACTGGCTTTTATCTCAAGATACAAAATGAATTAAAAACAAGCTCTGCCTGTGGTTTTAGTACATAAAAGAAATTTGCAAGTGCATTTCACAGTTGAGTTGGTTCTATGACCTCATGTGTTTAAAAGTTTCCAGATGGTCTATGTTTATCTATGATTAGCGATCTATACACACTCATATCCTGTGTGCTGTGATAGAGTGGTATTATCGCGTTGGTTTATTGTGTTTACGTTACACATGAGCACATCAATAATTTAGCGGGAGACACACGAGCCATCTGCATTACAAGGCAATATAGCAGCAATAACACGGAATGGCCCGTTTGTCACCATGCCCATTGAATGGTCACCAGGAAAAGCAATGGGAATAACTCTTTTGTATGCCGCTTGGTAATAAATGTATGGATATGGATGTTGTATGGATAGTAATATACATTTTAATGAACCCCAAGTGCCCATAAACAATGATCAGTGTCTGGGACAAAATCCCAAAGACACAAATGCCTTTTTTTTGCCTGCAAAAGTTTTAGTTTGCAGATTCTAAGATGAAACCATCAATGCTGCCTGAGGGGTGAATTAACTGTTGAGGAAGCATTTCGTTTCTTGGCTTGGCTGCTATCGATAGGTTGCAGCAGGCATGTAGTTGTGAACCAGGGCAAAAGAGCTGGGAAAGAAGTGCAAAGACATACACAAGCAAGACTTGTATTAGCAGTTTACATCAAATTGAATATATCAAATGAAGTATTTATCACACTGTGAGTGTATCAGGGAAGATGGTAGTGCTTTTATCTTTATTATTATCAAAATGTGCTATCTACTGCCTCAGCCCAGGGCAATAGTCTCCATCCCTTTTGGTGGATTGCGGATCGAGTGCAACGTTGTGTGAAGATTCACAAACAACATCTGCAGCAGTGGCAACCAGGCACTCCCTCTGTTCCTCATTCTCCTGCCAAGTCCGCCCACGTTCCCTCTCATCTGCTCAGGCCACCATCTCTTCTTCCCCTTCCTTGCATTTTTCTGTTGCCGTTGAATTCGAGAAGACCCATTATTCGTCTGGACTGTTGACTTAGCACAGGCTGGTCCGGCACTGTGGCTTCACTTGAATGCAACTGAGCTGAGCTGACTGCAGTGCAGAAACACAATAGGCAGTGCATTATTGATTATGTTTGTGATCTAACCTTGATGCTCAGGACTACCCCCCTCCTTCCCTGTGCCCATGTATAATTTCTGCAGCAAAGGGGTGCATTTTTTCATCCCTTAATAGAAAGTTGAACTGTAAGAAATTTCCACTAACTATGGATTCGGCATTCAAGTTCAGCTCCCTCGGTTTACCCAGTGTTGGATTCTTGTTCTAGGCCTGTCAAAGGTCAGCAGGCTGAGAAAGAAAAAAAAAAAAAGAAAAAAGAAAGAATTGAGAAAGAGAGTCTGTACAAGAGTGAAAAGAGAGAGCTCTATTATAAATAGATGCCATCAATCAGGGGAATGTCCTTCATTTGGCATGCGTCAGTCCTGGAGGGAGAAATGTATATTCAATCTTGAACAATGAATGTCAATCACACCGCTTTCACCAGACACATGACAGCTGTGCGCAGTGGCTGGTTACACACTTAGAGAATAGGAGCTGCAAGCAAGTGAGGGGGTGAAAGCCCAATCATTGCACAAGGGAACTGAGTAAGCAAAAGATCTGGTACCCTCCCCAGAGAAAGATTGATGGGCTTCCCTCTGCTGTCTAGACTTGTGTCAGAACCAGTTTAAGACAACTGACAAGACGCACACAAAACATAAGAAACTACATATATGTAACATTGATGTCATGTCTGATGCGCTACTTGGCTGAGTGTCCGAGAGCACGGTGAAGGAGAGCGACACCCCCCCTACAGGATGTCTCTCGACGGATCCTCACAACCGGAATGGGAGCAGTGTGTTGTTGGTGCGTTACTGAAACAAGGATGCAGCTGCTCCCAGTTGGATCACAATGTTCAGCCAGCAGTTGAAGTGTTTAGTCTCTTCCTTCACTTTCAGCGTGTTACGAAGTTGTGTTGTGTAAACTCCTGCTCTGGCTTCACCAAGCATTAATAAGGCCTTAGCTGTGCCTGCACTGGATTGAAGGAATGACTAGAAAGAAATGCTCCTTTTTGTGGCATCGTATGATTTTATTTCTCTATTTTCCTCTGTGAGAGATGGAATAGAAAAGGAGGGATTGTTTGTGTAGGTGTGATTGCATCAGCTCAGCGTTAGCACTGCCTGGTACGCTGTGTATTGAGTTTTTTCATCTGCTGTTAATTCATGTGATTTGAGCAACAGGTCCTGCTTAGTGTCAGGGTGTGTGGTGAGGAGAGATGTGGTGGCTTTTTTCTCTGGCTCCCTTAATAGGGGACAGTGTGCCAGTATTTATCTTTAAGCACATTTAGGAGACTTCATCCCCTAGAGGTGAGGCAGGGTTTTGTTTTTCAATGAGTCTTGTGTCTATTTTATTGTCCTCTGGAGGAATGCAGAGTTGAACCATTTAGGGCCAAGCCCGAATGACTACACTAAAAAAGCCTCTGGTTATGAAAAGCCACAGAGGGAATGTTTGCACTGTAGCCTGTAATTGTCAGTTTCATTACACTCACTAACAACCAATGGTATAGCCGAGTCAAGGCTGAATGTAGTGGATGTGATTAGTGTCTCCGGCAAAGCAGAAACCCTACAGCCTGATGACAGGATTGTTTTCCTACAACACCAAAATAAACTCTTCTTGAACCGGTCAAAGGAAATCATGCCAACCATCGCTACAGTGCTATATCTCAGACAAAAAAAACTCCTTTCACATGAGGGTTTACACATGTGTTACACAATCTATACATTAACTACAAAAGACATACAAACAGGTCACATCGAGTGGAAGGAGCATCCAAGCAGAAGCTGATGGCCTGAGCAGACACACAGTGCCAGACGTAGAGCCGGAGTGGAAGAGACGGAGGAGAAGTCAGGCACACGAACGAGTACGGACCCCAAGCGGAAAACACAACCCGACAGGGACGAGGAGTTCCGTCAATATAGCTTGTGTTGTGACGCATGCAGGCTGCTGTGGTGGAGGGACAGGGAAGATGTGAGGCTCGTTAAAGAAAAATGGAAGAAAGAGAGGGCTGGTGAGCATAGGTTAGGAGGTGCAAAAATTGGAGCTGTGCCCAAGCTTTCTCATAATTTCTGTCTAATCTACAACCAAGCCCCCTGAATCCCAACGTTGCTAAGTAATTTCTCATCATTAAGTTAGGGTAAGAGTATTTTAACATTTTCAAACAATCCTGACCCAAAGCAAAGCAATTAAATGGTAAATTCAGTGCAAACTTCTGGGCGGATCCCAGTGGGTTTGGGTTTTAATGTCAAGCTCTCACAAAAATCTGCAAAGATGAGGAAGAGGAAATGGAGTTAAGAGATAGCCAGCGACCAGAATAAAGCAATAGGGAGTGGAGCAGAGTTGAGAGGAGGACAGCAGTCAGGCAGGAACGTGGCACAAAACACCCATCTCAACTTGTCAATTATTAATTTCGTAGTCTGCTTCAACATTTATTCATGCCAGTCAGCAGTCCATCACAGGGCCAATACAGACGGATTAATGCATGCAGCTGTGGGCAATTTTGAGTTTTCATTTCATCTCCCATGCACGTCTTTGGAGTGTGTGAGGAAACTGGAGCACCTGGAGGAAACTCAAAGGGAAGAGCAAACATGGAGGGTGAAGTCGATGCATAAAAGACCAGTGAGCTGAGAGTCAGGGACTTCTTGCTTGGAGGTGACATCCTGCCTATAACTGAACCACCAGGCCATTTTCTATATCTGCAGAGCTGTCTTAAAATGCATTAATGCAAAGACAAAGAGTCATTTTAAACATTTTTTTTTACGTCTTATGCAAGAATTTATTTGGTGTGGAGTGGTTTGGAGTGGTGGCATTTAAAAAGATATGGAATGGTGTGTTATTTGAAAAGTAAGGCATTTGTTTCAACAAATGTTTAATCTTATAATCAACAGCCTCCTGCATGTTCCTTTCTTGTCTTGGAATCAGCAAGATTTCAAGGCGGAGCAGAGGGTGAATAGATATGTCACCTGTCTCCCTGCTGACATGTTTTCGAAGTGTGGGGATTAAGGTCACAGAGCAAAGGAGCTAAGGGTTGAAGACAAGAGAATGGAGGTAATGTAGCAGAGAGCAATGAATCGGTGGGAGCTGTGTGTTACTGCTGTTTATAGAACTCCTCTGTATGTGTCAGAACTCGGGACCCTCTGGGAACTTTCTTCGGCTCTGTCTCTGTGTCTACAGCCGCCATCTTTCTTCCGATTACCACCTCTCTGGCTCCCACTTTTCCTACCACACTCCTGTTTTTTTATTTTTACCCTGTCTTTCTCTGTCACTGTTTTTCTTCCTTGGTGTTCTTGCTGTCTGGGCATTCTTGTGCTGTTTACTTTTCGCTCTTCCTTGTTTTTAGTCTTCCTCCACTGCTGCTGTCTGGATCTCTTCTGCCACAGCTCTCCTCTCCATTTTTTTTCTCCCCCTGGCATTGCTTTGTCATTCAAGGCTCGGCCTCTGAGAGGGCACTTTGACTTTTGCCCCTAGCCAGGGTATAATTGGAGTTAACCGCTGACTGTAAATTCTGTTGCAGAAGATAAGTGAGGTAGGGAGTGTTCAGGGGTGGGGTGCACTGCCTATTGTGTTGGAAATGTAACTTATTACGCAAGAGACCACCAATCCCCCTGCTCTAGTCAATCTTGGCTTTAATTGGGATATTGCGATAGGAGATCAGGACAATTTTTCATACTGTCTTCTTCTTTGGCTGTGTCCACTAACTGCTGGTTTCCACCTCAGATACATTCCTTCTCTGACTGTTCTCAATGCGTTGCCATTTCCTATTTTCTCCCATTACTTTCATGCCAGCCCTGTCACTTGGACTGTGGTTACACTTCAGGCCATTTCAGTGTGATTTTTTTAAAATCTGATCACAAAGAGTGTTTCATAGGTTAACATAGCTGCACATCCACACTCCACCTGGAAATGCCTATTAAATCTCCTATGGTTGTAAAAACTAAAAAATGTTATGTTTAGAACAACTTTAATGCGCGCAGTCTGCTAATACTCCTATACATTTATTGTGCTGCAACGTTTCGACCCTGCTGGGTCTTCCTCAGGCAAATTGCATTCAACAGCATATGTATAGGGCACAGACATGGTCAGCTGATCATGCATCAGCTGAGCTCATTTAAACTAATTACCAAGGCCTTGATGGGCCTAAGTACCACATTTACCATAGTCACCACATATACACAATATGCACACAGACGATGAAAAAATGAAAAAAATGGCCAAAACCCTAACTTACAAAATAACATTATGTGCTACACTATCCCACATTGACACTATTTTTCACATTGACACTATTTTTCACATTAGACCAATCCCACACACAATATCACAAGAAAAGACATTACAGAAAAGGCTTTATATCAAATTCTTCATTTAAGCCGTTTGGAGACATTGTGTTGAGGTAATAAATCCAAGAAGTTTCTCTCTGAAGAAGCCTTCTACCATGATCGCCCCCTCTTGGAGGATTCTTAAAGCAACACTATGTAATGTTTCCCTCTTCGGTCCCCCTACAGGTTGTCTCTACTCATTGGAACTACAGCTCACGCGGCTGTAGTTCCAATGAGACAACCTGTAGGGGGACCAAAGTGGGAAACGTTACATAGTGTTGCTTTAACACATTCCACCCCAACATATCTCAATGCCCTAACGTTGTGACCAGCTCGCTTAAAGTGGGCAGCTATGGAACTGCGTTCGTCCCCCGTTCTAATGCTGCTCCTATGTTCACAGATCCTCGTGCGCACGCACGAGGCTTAAATGAAGAATTTGATGTAAAGCCTTTTCTGTAATGTCTTTTCTTGTGATATTGTGTGTGGGATTGGTCTGAGGTGAAAAATAATGTCAATGTGAAAAATAGTGTCAATGTGGGATAGTGTAGCACATAATGCTATTTTGTAAGTTAGAGTTTTGGCCATTTTTTTTCTTTTTTCATTGTCTGTGTGTGTATATTGTGTATATGCAATTTTATCACTAATGGTTTTATGTGATGGCTATGGTAAAGGTGTTACTTAGGCCCATCAAGGCCTTGGTAATTAGTTTAAATGAGCTCAGCTGATCAAGGCCTTGGTAATTAGTTTAAATGAGCTCAGCTGATGTATGATCAGATGACCATGTCTGTGCCCTATGTATATGCTTGAGCCACTGTTGAATGCCATTTGCCTGAGGAAGACCCAGCAGGGTCGAAACGTTGCAGCACAATAAATGTATGGGAGTATTAGCAGAGTGCGGGCATCTCATTCTTTTCAGTTGTATCCAGCCCCTTTTTGCCCTGCACCTCACCGGTGGGGATGTGCACACTACCATTACTGCTCTAGAACACCTTTAATTCCATCTTTTTAGGTTGCTCTCATTGTGGATTGTGGCCAAATTACATAGAATTGTAATCACAATGTGAGCCTGACAACTTTCAGGTCTTGTTTCAAAGGTCTGATTGTAATCTGAGCAAAATCCATATTCAGTGGATCCAAGTGTATCACAATATGCGTCACTGCATATTCAGATGATAAAATCACACAATTTAGCACAGTGTAGAAGCAGTGAACAGTAGCTGTTCTCTCTGGCTGTCCTCTTTATTCCTCCTCCTCTCTCTCCCTCTCTTGACCACTGATTTTCTCATATCCCTTCTTTTTGCTCTCTATTTTCTCTTGTGTATTCAGTCACTCATTAGGCCACTTTAAAGTAACTGAATGAAGGTTGGCACCCTCTGTATGGGGTCATCACAGGCCCATCCACCCTCCCTCACTGCCCCCACCTTTCTAGCTCATCCCTGGCACCCCAGGCCGTGAAAGGTCAGCTGTCATCGGGACTCATTACGAAGAACAGAAACTGGAACATACTTTGTGTTGTGTGTGTTGTGTGTGTTGTGTGTGTGTGTGTGTGTGTGTGTGTGTATGTGTGTGTGTCCAAGCAGCAATATAGCTCAAGGTAGATGGATAACTCAGACCTTGAGTTTCCCCCTTTCTGTTCCTTGCAAATCTTCAACACTGCTGTGTTTAAGAGCTGTTACACACCAACCAGACAGTCGACCGTTGGCAGAAAAGGCAGTCGGACTCATCAGTCGGGTCCCCGAGGTCCAAAAAAAATGCCTCAAAACACACTGAGGCGACGCCGACTTGAGCGTACGCTCTGCGCGTGCGCGAAACGTAATACATCTCCATAGCTGCAGGCGGCGCTTCTCTGTATTGTTTCCCAGAAAATGAAAACCGGCAGCTGATAGGACGAACGTGTCATGTGGGTCTTTTTTCTCTCTCACAGCCAGACTGTCAATAGTTCACCGAAGCGTGTTTCTGAAAACATTTTAAGTGAGAAATAGGCCATACAGTTGCTGAATCTGTCTTCATTTCAGATCTACAAAGGTCAGTTTAAAAGATTTTTGTCAGATTTTGAGCGGCTCATCCGCTCGCCAATTCCAGGTGAGTCCCGACTGCCCTGTCTCTGACTGAGCATGTCGGGTCGGCCAAAATAAAGGCTGACAGCTCCTCTGACGGACAACAGCACGGAACACACCGAACAGACTTGAGTCACTGACCTCGCCAGACTGTCCAACGGCCGATTATCGGGTTGGTGTGTCAGGGCCCTAAAGTAAATGATCAATATGTAATGATGTTTAGCCCCACAATTTCAATGCAACCCTCCCAAATAAACACTTGCACCTTTTAATGCCCTTTCTGCTCCAGGCATGATAAATGCAGCTGCTTGAGTGGCATCGACTCTGGCTCGTTTCCCTTCTCCCTCAAACACACAGACACACACATACCGTTGCAGAGGCAGTTCATCACCCTCACTGACACAGTGAATTTACAATGCTGTCCTTGACCATGTCTGAGCCCCGAGATCCACCTTCACTCGTCAGGAGACAGATTGGGTTGGCAGTTGGGTCCTCTGCCCAGGTCCCTGTTTTATTTGGACATAAAAAGTAATAAACAGAGGAATGATTGGTGCTTTTTTTTTTTTTTACTGCAAATGATATGTCCCTCCATCCTAATTAAAAACTTGTTTGCATAACCGGCAGCACAAACAGCCCCCACCCCCACCCGGGCCAATGAGGTAGGTGTGTGTGTGTGTGTGTGTGTGTGTGTGTGTGTGTGTGTGTGTGGGTACCTATCTTTGTGTCACCGTGTGAGTGCACGTGCGTGTGTGAATGCGTGTGCATGTGGATTCTGCTGTCAGCGAATTCTCCACAGAGATAACCTTGAAGGAGAGGCTGTGTGCTTAGCTCTGATACTGAATGCCAAGCTGTAGCGGGCTCAGCGGTTGCATGGCTAGAACTTCTCTGAGACCTTTAGCCACTTCTGCGAGACTTAATCTCAAAGTTACGATGAGGTGGGCTGCCTTCAGTACTTTCAAGTGGAGGCCCCGCTCAGATAGTCGGTGCTCGGGGATGAAAGTGTGTGTATGTACACTGTGGCCTCCAAGTTCCCATTAAGTCAAGTGCAACCAGTACACCAATGCTGGGATAATACTTTATGTAAGTTATGATAATTTGATTAGATATAAATTAGGATGCGTCATGTGAGCACAATTTAAACCCAAAATATTAATGCTCGTGAATCTAGATTTCGACATATCTGGGCCCTCTACAAATTCAAGATAGGCTGTAAGTATGACCCGCTGAGGTTGATATTGTATTGTCCACCCACAAGCTCCATTGTGCTCATAAGCTATTCTATGTTGAAAATCAAACATCTTAAATCAAACATGTCATTTCCCAAAAAGTGTTTGATTGGATACCAAAAAGGCATTGTAAATTTTTTTCCACTTTATATTATTTCATTTTTCTTGAGTTCTGCTTTTGTAGATACTATCAACCTACACAATGGTCTAAATGCTGTTTTAAAGACTTCTTCACTCTACTAGAAGTGTCATTCTGGTGGAGAACCACTAAATCTCTCCATTTTATTTCAATTAAACGTAATTGTAAAGGTATTGACTCCAAAAAATATATCAAATATCTAGGGCTGTCCTCGACTAAAGAAATTCTTAGTCAACTAACACTTATATGATTTTGTCGATTTATCGATTAGTTGATGTAATCGACAGAGCTGTGCTCTTTGAGAGGTGGTTAAGACTAGAAAAGCACAATATAAATGTAGTTAATGAACCATCTGTAAAACTGAGTTTCTCCACAATTAATCCTGCAAAAGCACCACTTTAAATCTTGTGCTCATAAGTTTCTTGGAAATGAGTAATTAAACATGAATAAGCATAAAAAATGACTCATCAACTAAAGAAATCTTAGTCGACTAAGACCAAAACGACCGATTAGTCGACTAATTGACTAAGAGGTGGCAGCCCTACAAATATCAGCTTTTAAAAACCTCACACGTGCGTGCTTGCGTGCGTGCATGCGTCAGTCAGACGTTTGCTGATAGTCATATTGATAAAGAAAAAAAAAATAAGACTCAAAATGTAATCGTAATGTTGTTTTTTGAATGCAAATGGCAGGAAACAAGGGAGAAAACATTCAAGGTTGCAAGCCTCCCTGAAGCATTTGTGTTGTTCTTCCCTGTTGCTGCAGCTTTTTGGACTAAATACATTAGGATCCATTTTAAGTGACATCCACTGATTCATTTTTTTTTGTCTTTGTTAGATCTACTATGTAGTGTCTTTGGTTCTGGCACTTGAAATGTGTCAACCCCTGTGTTCCCTACATTAGTGTGATCCATTACTTGGGAACTGGGGTAGAGGCTGAAAGGTCGCCAGATTGAACCTCCAGACCAGCTGAGAAAATAGCCGGAAAGGCTGCTCAGTGGCTATTTGTAGGAAACTGTGGCCGCACCAGGCAGCTATCAGGTGAAAATAAGTGTAGCTTTATGGCTATAAAGAAGGCTGTTTCGCAAGAACAGCTTGCTCAGCAAACCATCCCTGGATAAATAATTACAATTAGAAATTGCTGCCAGAGTCAGAGTTGATATTTCCTTTGCTGCATTTCTGTAGTCCAAACACCTGCAAGCTGCCCCCTCCGTTGTGCTCATAAGCTGATAATGAGATTCAGACATCTCAAATCAAACTGGTCATATACTGGGATTGAAAATGTATTTCAAACACTTTTGACAGTATCAACACGAAAATATAACTCCTGTCCAATCTTACATTTTTTTCCTTTGGTATCCTTTCAATGCTACATTGCATTTATTCCTGATCTTCTCCTACCTGTCTGTTTTCCAGACACACACATCACATCTCTGCCACTATGCTACATGCCATAACATGTAATACATCTAAGGGCGCAGAGCAAAGTGCAGAGTAAAGCGCAGCACAGGTATTTGTCTTCGAAGGTGGCAAGGAAGCTATTTCCCATTGCTAGGTAACGATAGCTGTTATCTCATTGGTTGCGCTTTCAAAAGGTCAGCAGCAACTAGGTTAAGTTGAAATAATTTGAATTTGAGCGCAGCTCATAGTTGGGCGGCACCGCTCTCCCCATAGGAAATCTATGGAACGGCCAGCGCAAAGTGGTTTTGCCGCCTATCACGTGTAGGCGGTTTTAGGGTTGTTTTAGGTAGCAACACATACTAATACACCCTCCTGCACCAACATGGATGAGAAGTGACATATATGGTATAAATGCAGTCCCTTCCAGTTGTCCCCGAGCTGGAGTGGTTGTGTTGGTGTAATAGAAGCCGTCCTCAGCCGAGCTCCATGCATAATTCAACAGTGGACCTCATCGCGGTGCTTATTGCCTGGAGACCGGAGCCGCTGATGGATGACCTCTGCTGTGGCTTGAGTCACGTTGAAGATTAACCAGCAGGACTGAAAACAGGTCATCTCTGCTGACCCCTCAGGCTCCTGCATGTTGCTGCAGCACACAGGCATTTTGTGACAGCGGTGACAGTCCGCCCCGCAGTGCCACATGTACCACGCCAGCCTTTACCGGCCGAGCAGCCCCTTTGGTTGCCGCGACAGCTAGGTGAAGGGCATTGTGGGCGAGCGATGATGTTTGAAATGCAAGGTCGAGAAGAAGATTTGGGGAGCGAGCGTGAAGGTGGAGCAGCCCATTAATTAACAGAATTCCTTCCATTTATAAAGTAGGAAGACTGCGCATTCAAAAGGAAGCTGTGACATATTTCATTTTGTCCGTAGTAGCCAAGACCTCGCAATCATGTTTGCATTTGACTGGGAAGATGAGGAAGGAGGGGCTTGGTGGAAGAAAGTGGAATAAAAAAATAAAAAAAAGAGCCAATGGCCAATTTCTCTAAAATCCCACTGTCAGCATATCTGTCCCACAGTCCAACTTAGAAATGATTGTGCCATAGTAGGGAACTTTAATTTATTTATTTAACTGACATTATTATAATTTCCATTATTTAGGACCCCGGTTCGTGGTGACTCGAGGGCAAATGTGAGAGGTTTGAGAAAATGCAAAAATCTCCAGCGCTCGGTCCCACCCAGTAATATCTCTTATGAAATATTACACTACCAGATCTTCATCGGTGGAATAAATTGTAGTAGAGTATAATTTTCTCTCTAATCAGGCCACATTCTGCTGACACAGGACTCAATAGAGGTCTCCTTGTTCTTTTAGTTAGAAAACACAGCGATCTATGAATGTGTTTCTTCTCTCCTTTGCCACTGCATCACAGCCAAGGCTAAACGTTGAAAAGAAACGGTTAAACCTTCTTCACTCATTTTCTGAAGCCATTCATTGGATTTGATAATTGTCATAATATGCAGTTAGGTAAGATGGCTTTAATTTTAAAACGGAATTAACAGATTAATCCTGCAGATTGATACCCTCTGAAGTCGAGTACATCTCTTTAATAATGATTATTGGGTGCTTCCAGTATTTAATTGCAGGCAGTTGATCTCAGGTTCTGTTACCTAACCTCTACACACTGAGATAAGGTCACATTACTCAGAGAGCACACACTGTTCTAAAACCTTTACTCAAACTGTAGGGTGAATTTGCTTTGGCTATTAATGTTGCTAGACTGTGTAACAGTTTCACCAAAAGTGTGAGGTCAGCAGACTCTGAAAATGCTGCTATTTCTAACAATCAAAAACCAACATTTATGACCTTTAGTGTGACGGATGTGTTTTTCTGTGTGCTTGGTCTTTTACCTTTGATTACGCTGATCCTTTTTTTTACATTGTAAAATGATGTTAATGAATTTTAAGGCTATTAAAGTGGTGCTCAAGCAATTTAGTAATCAAAATCAAAGCAGCAAAGGTGAGATATTCTGACTTTTAGTCCCCAGTATGAGTGAAGCTTCAGAAATGCTAGACCCTACAATTCCCAGTTTTTCATTAGACCTTCCCTCAAGTCACAAGCCAAATTGGAGACAAACAATTGATGACAGCATCAGTGCCCTGATGACATCATCAGCGCTGGTAAATAAAACTTTTACTGCATGTGTTATAGTCTGGTGTATAGCACATTTTAGCTTTTACCTATGTGTTATCTGAATTGATATCACTGACAACCAGTGTCCCAGGTAGGCCATTAACTGCAAGGACTTCATGGTAATTTCTGTTAATATGCCATACATATATTACCAGCTCAGCTTGATGTTCAAGTATAAGCCAAACAACTAGCTAGAAGTGTTATCTCAAAAAAATTCCCATATCCTATTTGGTAGCAGTTGCCTGCCTCATCCAACAGTTTAATATTTATCAGTTTTAGTCTACTGAGCACAAACCTCATTATGGCTCCTCAAACACAGTGACAAGGGTTTTTGTAGCCTGCCTTTTAGTAAAGTCCCAGTGGTGCAATAGCTGGTGGAGTACTACCCTCTTGCAGCTCTTTTTAAAAAAATAAATAAAACACAGCTCAGCACATCTTTGTGCTGCATGCATAAAGAAGAGTCACCTTTGTGTCAGCCTAGGTTAGTCACAACAGAAGCACTGGCAAGGAAGTAATGTCTGCACAGATTTCAATAATCCCAAATCATTCAATAAGAAATAAAGGAGAATAGTCTGCACCTCATTGTTCCAGTGATCTCAGCTCAGCTGCTACATTCTGGGCAGTTTGCGCCAGCGAAGCATGAACAGTCTCTATGATATTACAGCATGGCACCATACGTCCTACCTATTAACCATGCTGTCATGGTAAACATGAGTTACTGTTAACCTACTTCTGTGCTGCCAGGCGAACCCCAGCAGGAACACTTTCCTCTGTCTTGAACACTCACAGGCAGAGGCACCAGTGTTCCTGCGACATGTCAATCAACCGCACCCCACCATTGCCAATCACATGAAGTCTGAGATGCTTGCCATTATTCCAGCACGCTGTGGTACACACTCAGAGATGATAGCACACATACACACACACTTGGATGTTGTGTGCACCGACACACCTGCCAGTCTTCATCCCATCACACGACTAGTCTCAGTTGCGTGGCAGGGCTTTGTTGGGGAGTTGACAGCGAAGGTTGCTTCGTAAACCCGGCACGCGACGATCTCATCTCCCCCGCTGCTTTGGGATGAAGGGAAGTGATGATTCAGGGATTTTTTTCTTTTCCTCTGCTCCAGTGAGCTCACCGTATCACCTTGACAATGTTGCATTCTGTCACGGAGGCTATGGGGATGGCAGCGAGCATTTGGGAAGGAGGAAAATGCTCGTGGAGAACTTTGTGGGTTTTAGCTGTCTCCAAACAAATCCATTAACTGACAGGCTTAGTCATGCCTTAACTTACAGTGAGAGAGAAAGTGTTGGAAGTGGGTTGTGTTAGGATGTGGTTGAAGATGCGGTATAGGATGTTGAGGAAATAACAGATGTATTCTTGGTACTGCGTGCGTGCGTGCGTGAGTGAGTGAGTGCGTGCGTGTGTGTGTAATGTGAATGCAGGCAGGACTTGTAAAGTTAAACATCCTTGTCCTGCCTCAACAGCAATGCAGCATAGCTCAGGGACTGCACATCGCTATGTAAATGCAAATTGCAGTGTCATGCTGATCAGTCCTGTAGGCTGCTGAGACAGGGTTGTGTCGGTCTGTCTGCCCTGTTCTGTGCTCTCTGTTTCTGTGTGGCACTATATGAGGCATGTGTCATGCTTGGCTCTCCTCTTCAGGAGTATTTGTCAATCTGGTTTGCTGGCCTAGCTCTTTTCTGATTTGAATTTGCTTCTGTTTAACCAACAAGCACATAAAGTATTTGCAAGACAAAACAATAAGCTCAACTAATTCCCATGTCTTTCTTTGTTTTTACAGGAAACAACTCCAATAAAAGAATCCTGTGGGACTGGAAGGAAACAGCAAGACGGTGTGGGACAAGCTGGTCAACACAGAGCTGGGTGGAAGGGAGGAGTCACCAAATGGGACATTGAAACACAGACATCAGAGCATGCTAGCCATGCTTTAGCACACGCAGGAAAGGCTGGTTGATCGCTGGAGAAACACCTGCTGCCTTTTCTTAAACACCCCTGAGCCACAAACACACGCATCTCCCGCTCATCTGTCATTTTCTGTACACCATCCCTGCAAAGATGCCGATGCCAAGGGTGGCGCTGTGGCACTTGTGGTGACGGGGCACAGAGTGTGTGTGCACATCCGGCAGGCAGGCCGGTGGGTCGGTGGGTGTACAGGCACACCAAGAGGCATTTCTGGGTGGGCAAGGTTGCACCATGCGGCCCTGGGCGGGTTCATGGCGTTGGATTACCCTGGTGCTGTTGGCCTGGGGCACGCTCCTTTTCTACATCGGTGGCCACTTGGTGAGGGATAGCGAACACCCAGAGCGGTCCAGCCGGGAGCTCTCCAAGATCTTGGCCAAGCTAGAGCGGCTTAAGCAGCAGAATGAAGACCTGCGGCGCATGGCCGAATCGCTCAGGTAACAACAAGCTGGTTTTTAGAAACTGAGTGGATTGACTGTAACAACACCAAATGTTCTTTTCCTAAAATGATTGTTTAAATGGGTATAAGTATTCTGTTTATGTGGTTACAGAAATCACATCCTAGTTTCAGATAACTGGATAAGCCCATACCTGGCTTTAAGAAACCTGAATACACTAGCTGGATTACTGTGATTGAAACCAGTATACGGCATGTGAGTCCAGGCAGCCAGAAACCAAAGAGGGTTCATCGTCAACCACTGAGGTGACTCAGTCGGTGCAGAAATAATAGTGTGGCCTAGATGTCGAGGAGTGAAAATTACCTGCACGCAGACGGAGTTCAGAAACCTGGACACTGTTAAAATCCTATATGAATTACCAGGTTTCTCCTTCTATTCCCATGTAAACACCATATCCCACATATGATCAAAACAAAGAACATCCATATTCAAGTAAACGTAATGAAAGTTAAGCAAGGTATTTTAGAAACAAACCTCACCAACAGGAATAGCTGAATCACTATCTTCCTTTTCCATTATAATCTACAGGTCAGCATATCCTTCTCCTTGGCTCTGGCAAGGTCCTGCTTGGGCCAGTCGATGTAACATCACATTTTGAGTGCTTTGGTAAAATGCATCAGTTCCCAGAATTTTGTCACTACTGGATCTGTGGATCTAAGGTTTTTGCGCAAAAGCACAATTGAGCAAACAAATGTAATTAGAGCTGCAACGATTAATCGATTAGTTGTCAACTTTTAAATTAATCGGCAACTATTTTGATAATCGATAAAAACTCTTTCATCTTGGGCAATAATCAACAGATTAATCGACTATGAAAATAATCGTTAGTTGCAGCCCTAAATGTAATGTGCCACTTTTGTTTGCCAGGTCAGTATACTTTTGTTTTTGAAGTTAGAAAAAAAAACTATGGTGCAATGCATCATTCCCTTAAGTTTCTGCAAAGTCCAGCAATTAAGTATGGCTTCCAGCTCCCTGGTAGTCTAATCAGAGTAATTTTACAAATCCCAGAATGTGGCGATGAGATGATTGTTTCTTTAGTTTTTTTGTGAAAATGTAATCAGCATATGATTAAATCAGCATATTGTGCCCCGTACAGTTAAACAAATGTTGCTGCAAAGTTTCATCAAAAGCTGATCAGTGGAGGTGGAGATACTGTGTGTGACAGACAGATGGATGGACTGTCACACACCTCACCAGATTTTATTGTGTTATTTTGGCAGACAATAGCACATTGTACGACCCCATTAACCACAAAGCATCATTCACACATTCAAGCTATGAGTAATAGAGAGACAGATGGTTCTGCTCTCATCTCCGCATGCTGACAGCATTTCTCTTCGCACACAAACTCTGGGTCTGTACATGGGTGTGTACGTCCGACTGAGTGTGCATGCATGTGCAGGGAATGCTGGAGTGTGTCCTGGTGTGCGTCATATTACAAGGAATTCGAGCTTCAGATGTTGCCATTGCTGCTCTTCTGTGATATTCAGATTCCCTTTGATGCAGGGCCCCTTATCGGCGCACACAAACATAAAAACACAAGCACACACGTTGCTTCAGACAGCTGGTCCCTGATTAAATCCCTTGCTTTTGTAATTATTCAAAATTGGCTCAGAAACAAAGGTGTAATTCATGAGATAAAAAACAAGTGCAGCTTTCAGTCGACCAGTGTCCAGATGGGTCCCCGACACACTGCACGCTTGTTGCTTGTTATTGAGTTCAGTTGTTGATCTGGGACCGAGGCCTCCACAGTTGTTCACTGGGGCAGCACTACAATGCCTTCTCAAGTCCCTCTAAGCTTCTGCTTCAGCTAAGGATCCAGCACAGCAAGCCAAAAGCAGGCAACTGGCTTTCTGAGGTTAAGCTTTGTGAGCTATCGACAGAGACGGGTTGGGTTGTCCTCTTTTCAATTTTGTGTCTTTCTGTGTGTGTGTGTGTGTGTGTGTGTGTGTGTGTGCATGCGTGTGTGCGCAGTGGTCAGATACAGGCCCAGGAGTGAACTGCACCTCCCTGTAGTGTCTCTTATCCTTATATTAGAGCCCTAATTGACGCAAAGAGGCTGTTAGTGAGCTGCCCATCATTCCTGCCACAGCCCCTCCCTTCTCCGTTCATTGCCTCCTCCTGTTCCTCGTTTTGCTCCTTCTTCACCTCCCTCCTCCCTCTTATTCCACTACCAAACTGCTGACAGAGGCATGGAGCCGAGCCAGACTCCAGCTTGCAGGTTGTCACAGACTGACTGACTATGTAACAACTCAATAGCTCACTTATCGACTAGCTCAACGCACGCCTAACCCAATTCACTGACATGCACGTTCTGCAGATTTGGACTGAAAACATGAATCTCTGAATGTTGCACAAGAAGCAGAACCGGTTCTTTGCAAGCATCACGCTGACATTAGACAATAAAGGTTTCATTCAAAGTACCTAACCTTCACATTACTGCATTTGTTTTTTATGAGTAGCCTCAGAGAGATTTAAACCCATAAAACTGACATTATTACACCTTTGTGTTGAGTTGTTGCGCAGTAGAAACCCAACTGCATTGAGACTGATTTATAGTTCAGTAGGATTTAACTTGGTTACTGTCATCATCACACCACAACAGCACTAGATGGATGTGTAATGCATTATTGGGCAGTGTTGTGCATTCATTATATACCAGGAGGGATCTTGTTTACATTGTCTCGTTCGCTTTATGATGGAGAGTGATAGTCTTGCTGAAGCAGTGTGCATTGGATATTGATTTTCTTGATCAGAAATTTCAAATTTGTGTAGCATCACTGAGAGGAGGACGATACTTAGTTATGCAACCTGCTAAATGGATACTTCACACACTACTTATCACGGTTTACCTATTTTTGATGAACTCTCCATAATTTTTAGAATTAGAATTGTCATGTGAAATCAATCAATCTATCAACTACTGCTCACATTCAAATTAGTATCACCTGGCTGGCCCACTGATTCAGTCCAGTGGCTCGGTTATTCAGGCCATTCCTGAGAGACTTGAGTGACAGGCGGCATGCCAACCTACCAATCACCCAGCAGCATTAATGAGAGGTGAGCACGAGGTCGAGTTGCTCAGTCTGCCTGGCTCCGCCCTCTCTGCAGCTGTCAGTCACCTCGGGCACGAAGCCACGGCTCCTGTGGAGACAATGACACGCGCCTGCCTGATGGTGTGACATCGGCGGGATGGAGGGGTGAGAGTGACAGCTGGGCTGAGCGATGAGGACCTGATCGATCCCCCAGGCATGCCAACAGAGGGATGGAGGGAGGGAGGGGGCGATGCAGAGGAGGCCAAGAGGAGGGAAGCATGATGGATGGCGTGAGGACTGCACTAAGTAAAGAGCAGCAAGGAGGAAATGGAAAATGAGGAATGAGGGGATGAGAAGAGTTGTGGAGGCTGCAGTCATTGCACTCAAATCTTGTCTACATGTGTTACTTTTTGCATATGTCTTAGCTTATGCCTTTTTTGGGTCTCTATCTTTCACGTAAAATAAAAATGCAAATGCAAACTTAAAAAATAGTTTGGTGTAGTGAAGCCACTGTCCACGCATGTACAAGAAGGCCTTGATTAATTTATCCTGTAATGGTTTTAACCCAGTGCAGCCCCACCAAACAAATTCTGCAGCTGCTTCACGACCTGAACTCCCATAGATCCTGCCGTCGCTCAGGCACGGCGAGTGAAGGTTTACTACCACATACACTAGCCCTATTGTGCAAGCTGTCTGTGGTCAGGACATCTCTGTCAAGTACGGCTCGGATAGGAGCTGGCTCGCTCTGGGTGTACTGAGGCGTTGAAGCATTCAAAGCAAGAATGCACCATTCAGAATCAGTTTACTTGGAATTATACTGTTCAGTCAGTGGACATAACATGGAGACAGCAAAGGAAGGAGACGTCAAGGCAAGATTAACTGATTCGACACAATGCAGAAATATTTGCACAAACAACTGATATACATAATTACTATAGTACATATACAATGCAGTATTATACAGTCATACAATTACTGTTCCTATCATGTCTTCAAACAGGTCTTTCAAACCAATTCTGAGCAGCGGTAGCGGGTTTTCATGGTAATGACCAACCCTTTCCACACATTTATAGTGTTTACTTGTGTTTTCCCACTGGCACATTCCTGTGGTTTAATAAGCTTGACTTATTGGAGTCAAGTGGTTTTGTTTAACACACAGTGAGTTTAAAAGCTGGAGCATGTCAGTCCCGTCTTTGATGCATCACAGTGTGGTCATTCACACATACGCACACGTACAGTATATATATAGCTTTTTTTTCCACCCAGGGAGAGAATGAGGAGAGAAGAGAGAGTGCAACATAGGAAGGTATGCAGACTATGGGAACAAAGTTTCCTCTTAATGTTTTCCTCTTAAAGGCAAATTGTGTTAATGTAGCATGCTTTCATCTACACCTCCCAGAATACTTTACATCTCCATCCATATGTATGGATTTCCAGGTCAGCACATACAGAAGGTTTTCTTTTGAAGTCAAGCAGATTATATTCAATCTAACCACGGAAACATATATGCGCTGCAGTGCCACCTAGGCCTCCACTGTTCAAACTGCTCCGCCCGGCTCTGATCACCCTGTGAACTCCATGGTTATCAGGTGCAGGGGAAGGAGGCAATGGAGCGACAGCTGGGGCAGCATTTCGGAGGAAACTGGGTTGCATGCTGAACCTCACCTGCTTTCCGACTCAGTGCTTAGTGCCGGTGGGGCTCATCACCCCACGCTTTCATAGCTTTAGTCTTTCGCTCCACAGTATTTCCCCCCCACCTTTCTGCCCTGTCTCCCCCGAGCCAGAGTTTTTCTCATCTGTTAGCTCTCCTGTATCGTTTGATTAAGACACTGTCAAATCCAGCTGCCTTGTCTCGTCTCCGCTTCAGGTCCTCTAGAGGTACCGTCAGGGATCATTTGTGTATTTGTGTACAGTATTTGCCTCCTTCCTGTGTGTGTGTCTGTGGGTTTTGATACCGCTGAGTGTTTGGATATATTTTATATCTACATATCTTGTTTGGGGATGCTTGTGGTTTGCCTGCACCAGTATTGTGTCTCAGCAGCAGCTTTGGAGCATGTTAGCTAACCTCTGTATCACGTCTCTACTTATTAGCCTGTGCTGGTCTGGCCTATTTCTTCTGCCTTGTTCAAGTATGTATCATGTTGCTTTATGTTACAGTTTTAGCAGCACTTAAAACCCCTGGGAAATGATGTCACTTAGGAAATAGGCCTACTTCCTGTACAATTGTGTGACAAGCCGGTTAGGGTGTGGCCTTTGGGAGATCCTGTTGAATATTGTTTGAACAGACTTAGCTGTGGGAATAGACAGCAGAGTTGATACTTGGAAAGGAAATGCACCTGGGTCTTATTTCAAAAGATCTGTGTCAGGCAGCTGGAATTGGCATTTACAGATTTCACAGAGAAAGGGTGCATTAATTTAAGACTTACATATAAATACCCATGATGCAAAGGTATTCTTGTCCATCACACGGTTACATAATGTAGAAGTTAACATATCCATCCTTTTCTCTTGTTATTTCCATTGCTTTGAAGCACAATGCTCAGTTAGTGCTCAGTGAAGTAGGAGGACAGGGCTTCTCAGGGACCGAGGCTTGAACAGCAAGAAGGGCTGTTGCAACTTTAAAAGTCTCATCTTTATGCCTGCCAGCGACTGATGTTCCTCACTCAGGGAGCAAATTGAGTTTGCATGCCTTGATGACTAATTAACATGGCCTTTGCAGTACTTCGCCAATGCCCCTGTGCATTCATACATATTCCATTTTTAATAGTTTTATGTAGAGGAATTGATTTGGTATAATGTCAGTGGCAGGTCTTTTTTTCTCCTCAACTGATTTGAAATCATTTGTGTTTTTCATTACATGCATGCAGTAGTTATTAATAGCTTATCGACACGGAGCTGTGAAAATGTTTTATATATTTGTATTTATTAGGGAGCCATAATTGACACTAGAAACATACACTTTTTAACACAGACCATTTACATATATGCATTTGAAAATAGCTTATTAATTATTATAATGTGCAATGCGTTAAATGGAGTGAAAGACTGCCCAAACATCATTTCAACTATAATGAGCAGTTAGCAAGATTATCAGCTGTTAATTTGCCACGCTCTTTAAATATGATGCTTTTGAGCACAAATCTCTGTCATGCATGCTCACATTGGCCACTGCAGCACCAATCAGCATACAGTATGTACAATAATGTAAGGGGATTTCCAGTTTGGCTGTTGTTAAATGGTCAAAGGACAGCAACAAATTATGTTTAATCTGTTGACTGCACTTTAATAGCTTTGATGTAGTTGTGTTTTTTGGAATTTCGACTCATGTATTAAACCTTCTCACTGCTTCTCCAAACCCCTGCACATCGTTAATGACTATTAAAACTAGGTGCTGTAAATATAAAATGAAGCCGAATCCTGCAAATGTGTGGCCTGCACTATTTCTTGAAATATTTTATTCAGAGGCTGATTTTGGTTGATTGGTGGGAGAGGAATTTGAAGTGAGTGGTGTGGTCATCCAGTCAGGTGTAGGAATGGTTGCTGTTGAAGTCTAAGTGAGGGAGAAAACTGTCAATCATCTAATCTGCAGCCCACTTAAAAACGATGTATGTCTCAAGATAATTCATCCATGGTGTTCCCAAATCAAAATAAGTGAAGCAGAAATTCAGTCTCCTGTCTAGTTTGCATTGCTTTGGAAAGATCATGTTTAATAACACGTTATCCAATAGTTTTACATGAAGTGAGTGCTGAACCATTTGCTTAGTCAGCAATTGACAATTTTAATGATTGTTTTAGTTTTTTAAGGAATTTAGCAAAGTAAGTAAAAGTGTAAGTGAAGTAAAAATGCCAAACTGTGGCTCAAATTTTAGGATTTGCTGTTTTACTAAATATATAATATACAGCTTGGGCTTTGGAAACTTATGGGCATGATTTGTCTTTTTTTTACTTAATTGAGTAATCAAAAAAGATTGATAGCTTCTTTGAAAAATGAAATTATTTATTACTTGCAACACTACACTGAGTACAACTTTTTTTTCTAATTAGACTTTTACTGAGATACAGTTTTATCATTTCAGCAGGGGATTTCTGCAGAGTAAGACATTTTTGCACTGTGTTCCTTCTCTCGTTGTACACATGCTCCCATGCTCACCCATCACATCCTCTCCTTGTGTTTCTCTCCCCAAGGATACCAGAGGGTCAGGCAGAAGCCGGGTCCCTCGCTGCAGGGAGACTGCGCTCCCTGGAGGACCAGCTAACCAGAGCCAAACAGAAGATCCACAGCTTCCAGAAACTCACTGGAGATGGTAAGCAGGGCGGGGCCATGTAAAGGTTTGCAGGGAAGGATTTGGCACAGAGCTTGGAAAGGATTGATTTTGAAGGTCCGCACCAGTCTTGACTATATATGGTGGAAACCAGTCGACGTCTCATGTGAGCTTACGCCTGCAGCAGGAATCTCAGACGTGTCCAGCGTTAAACCTGCTGTAGCTCAGGAGCGATGACGGCAGAGCTGTGCCGTCGGATGGGAAGGGTTATGTGTGTATTTGCCACTCTAAGCAGTGGTCAGAGGGGCACGAAAGCTGTCAGGTGAATGGGGAAAAGTGTGAATGAAGTGGAAGCCGCCCGATGGCAGAATGGGAGAGGAGAGAGAGGAGAGAAAAGACAGACAGACAGAGAGAAAATAAAGGACATGTGAGCGTAAAGGGCAGCAAGGGGTCAGCCTTTCCATCTTGCCGCAGGGGAGGAAAAAGCTAAAAATACCCTCCAGCTTTTTTTTCCACCCAGGGAGAGAATGAGGAGAGAAGAGAGAGTGCAACATAGGAAGGTAGAAGAAAAGAGATTTTCCCTCACCACCACCTCCTCCTTCTTGACGCTTGAGGCTGTCCTTCCCGTTCCTGGGTTGTTTTGTTTTTTGTTTCTCTCCGCAGAAACCAGAGCAGTCAGCTGTGTTATCCATGTGGGTTACCTCACATTGTTTGGCTCAGTTGGGGTATAGAGTTCCTTCCTGTTGGTAGAACTGTGTGGGAAAAGACATGAGAGAGGGCCACGACGCACAAAAAAAAGTGATCAAGTGCTCCTTATTTAGGTCAAAGCAACACCAAGGGACAAAGAATAAAAGAGGAACATTTTAATGGTTATATTCCAAAAGCTTGGTTTGTGCCATTAGCCTGTTTAGACTCATGTAATCTAATGCTCAAACATTCCTTAAGACCTGGCATCCTTTCCTGTCTCGTTCCTCCCAGGTGTATTCCTGTGGAGCTGCTTTGAAGTTAACGTCATCGATTCATTGTTTTAGATCATGCCTGTGTTTCAAATGTCATGCCAGCTGAGTATCTTTGTTATGTTATGTTGTGAGCCGTTCTCTCTTACTTACCCCCCCTGCAGGCCCAGGGCCCACTCAGGAGGAACTGCGGAGGACGGTGGAGAATGGTGTTAAGGAGTTCTGGTACTTTGTTCGCAGCGAGGTGAAGAAATTGGCCAACGCCGAGCTCAGCGAGAGGCAGAAGTACGCCGACACGCTCCTGCAGGACCTGGGACACCAGGAGAGGTTAGTATGTAGTTTCTTTAAAGTGGAGATGTCGGGTCGGCCTCTAGCTCACCCAGTAAGAGCGTCCGCCCCATTTTGGCTGAGTCCTGCAGCGGCCCGGGTTCGAATCTGACCTGCGGCCCTTTGCTGCGTGTCATCCCCCATCTCTCTCCCCCTATCCTGTCTATCCACTGTCACTATAATAAAGGGAAAAGCCCCAAAACATAATCTTAAAGTGGTGATGTCAAAATGTTCCACAGTGATTTGAAGAAAGCCATTACATATGTGGCTGAGCTGACACTGAAATCAGTAAATCAGACTGTTGTTATTGGGGCAGTGCCTCAATGAATTACACTGTCACCTCCACGAAGGAAGTTGAAGCAGACCTGGCTGGCAGGGCTGTTCTGTGTGGAGTTTGCATGTTCTTCTTATGTTTGTCACGGTTTCCTCCCTCAGTAAAAACTCATGCACATTTGGTGAATTTGAAACTCTAACATGCCCATAGATGTGAGTGTGATTGTTTGTTTTTCTTCTCTGTGTGTTGTTTCTTCAACTTAACACACTCTCATCAAGTATTGGGACTCTTATTCCTTAAGGACGTTTTACTTTTTGGTAAATGTATATATATATATATCTAGGTCTGTGACTCCATTAGCCTAACTAACTGATATTACTGAGCAATCAGCTGGCCCACCTGGTATATACAGGCCTGGGTATTGAACCTCAATACTTAATTGGTGTCGACCAAAAAGCAATCATAGATTATCGAACTGTCAAGTACCAAAAGTTGACATTCGATGTTTGATTCGATTTTTAATTTTGTTTACTTTACTTCTTCCTTGCATTTAGACAAATGTAACATTTAGGAACTTTGGCTACTTTGAGGTAAGTAAGTATTAGTATTGAAACTCAAGTATTGCATCAGCAATAGGTTTGAAACATTTATAAGAGTAGGCCTACCAGCCCTTTTTATAAATTGGGTGTTCCTACATCCTTCTTATGATGATTTTAAAGTAAAACTGAAAGCTTGACACTTCACACTTGCCAGTTATGAGTGTCTCAGAACCTGAATGGAAAAGGCAGATAGAATTGACAAAGAATGAACCATTTTGATAACTGATTCATTATTTAAGTAACTTTTAAAGCAACAATTGTAAGCATTCTCTGTTTCTACCTTCTCAAATCATACCTTTTGTCATCTTAAAGACTTAATAATGAATCAGTTATTTGAACAAAATAATCCACAGATTCATTGAGGATGATAATTGTCAGTGAAATAGCGGAAGCCCTAGGTGGGTAGATGTTGGCGGTAGGGCTGAAACGATTCCTCGAGTAACTCGAATAATTTGATTACTAAAAATCCTCGATGCAAAATGATTTGCCTCGAAGCTTCGTTTAATTAATGTTACCAACGTTGTATCGCTCACGGTGTTTCCGCACGGAGGATTATTACTGTCGCACACCGGGCAGACACTGCTGGCGACACATACCATGAAGACTGATTACAAAATGAAGAAAGAGCGTAAGGGGCTAAGAGAAGAGACAGGCTGGAGAAAATGACAGAAAGTGTCCAAAGTTTCAGTTCAAACGTAATTAAAACGAAAACTCTGTACAGTGTGTCTACTGCAAAATCGAACTAGCGTACCACAATAATAGCACGACGTCAATGCTTCAGCATCTCAACAAAAAACATTGAGTCTAACTTTTTCCTCCATTCCACGAAGCGGACCCGACAAAAGTAAATCACAGAGTCGTATGGACGATGAAACTACACCAAACACAACAACTACAAAAATATGTAGTGGTGACCACAATTTGATCTAAAGAGCCAACTTGTTGACTATCCCTTTGGAAAAACAGCTGATTGTTGCACCATTTTCTCTCACTCTCTCTCTTCACGGAGAAACAGCTGATCAACGATTTACTAGCACAAGTGTAACAGAGCTGTGTGACATTGTAATCAAATATATGAATGAAAATAGGTTGAGGATAACTAATATTTACATATAGGCCTATATACAGATCAGTCTCAGGTTGAAACTTGTAGTTCTGAAAGTTAAGTTGCACAACTTAAGGTAATGTTCGCGTATGTTTCATGTATGCCTTAGTTTGAGGTTGTTAGTGCATTTCAGAAAATGTTTTCTTTAGAAACAATGTAATATGGCACTAAAATGCACTTAATATGTTTAGTTTTTTGAGAGATGATATTGTAAGCAATGTAAAAATGCAGCTTTATCCAAAAATTAAACCAAACTATTGTATATTATTGCTCTTCAATAAAACAAAAGTATTTCTTATCCGATTACTCGATTAATCGATGGAATAATCGGTAGAATACTCAATTACTAAAATAATCGATAACTGCAGCCCTAGTTGGCGGTGCTCATGGCTCTGCTTACTCATGATGTCAAAAGTTGACGCTTTTGACGGGAGAACTTGAAAGCAGCACTGGCGGTGGTTGCTGAGAAACAAAGGGCAAAGGTCATAGATACACTCTCTCTGTCTTGTGGATGGCTTCCACCCGGCTGAATGAAGAAAGGCCCGATGTTACTTAGCCAAGGGGTTCATTGTAATCCTTCTGAAGTGGCTTACAGGGCCCATTGTTTAGTCATTGCTGCCTAAGCAGCTTTCCAAAGACTGATTCCTCACCCTATACACACAGGCATGCATGTACACACACACATACAGTCACAGACTTTCACGTGCATTCACTCTCCATCTAAGCCCCCCGGCTTTCTTTCTGTGCTGAAGGCAAAGGCTGGGAGAGCCAGCACAGATAGGGGCAGAGGTGGAAAGAGCAATGAAACGTTTGACTCGTGTAAATGCACGGCTTCCTCATTTAAATTCTGCTCAGGAAGTGAGTAAGGTCCTTGTCTGTTATACTTCCCGAGTAAAATAGAAATGTAGCACATTAAAAAAAGTATGCAATTACTTACCTTCTCTCCCAATGAAAATGATCGCTGCGTTATGAAGAGCTGTTAGTTTCAGAGACAGCTGAAATGAAATTCCGTTTGCAGAAATCACAACAAATCGAAGTTCAAATGTCGGAAACGGGAAATGTCGGAAACGGGTAATCAACACCTCTGAGTGTATCACCATACTGGTGCCTGTGTATCAGTAACATATACTGTAGTAAACCGCCACATCACAGTGTATCTTGATACCAAGTCTCAGTTAAAAATGACCTGAAACAATGTTATTGAGTTTCAAAGTTAGAAGGTACTTAAAGCACTCAGGAAAAAAAGATTTAAACATCTACGTATATTTCCATGACAACTGGTCAAATTCCATCTGCTGATGGAGATTACGTGATGTGGTTGAAAGCTCTAGAAGAGGTAACAAATGGACAATGAGGAGAGATTATTATTCTTATTATAATTTTTAACTCCACTTTAAATCTGCAACTATTGATTATCTTCATTATTGATTAGTGTGCTGATTATTTTTCCGATTAATAATTTAGTCTATACCATGTCAGTGAAAAAAAAAAGAGCTAATGGTGATGTTTTCAAATATCTTTATATAATTAATATAAAAATATAATTGTATCCAACCAAAAGTCCAAAGCTATATATTAAAGCAGCCATATTATGCTCATTTTCAGGTTCATAATTGTATTTTAAGGTTGTACCAGAATAAGTTTACATGGTTTAATTTTCAAAAAACACCATATTTGTGTTGTACTGCAGTGCTCTCTCTCACTGCTGCAGATCCTCTTTTCAGCTGGTCTCTGTTTTAGCTACAGAGTGAGACCTCTTTTCTTCTTCTTCTTCTTCTTCTGTACTATCTTTGATTGCACTGCACATGCCCAGTAGCTCAGATGTAGATCATGTCAGCTAGCTAGCTCCATAGACAGTAAAAGAAAGGCTGTTTCTACAACTTCGGTCAGTTACAAGGCAGGATTAGCTGGGAGACTTCTAAATGAGGGCGCACATGTAAGTAGTTCTTTTGTAGATTATGGTGAACTTGTGTGTGTTGTAGCAGTGCTTTGCTATTGAGAACGAGGTAGCATGCTAGCGTTAGCATGCTAGCGTTAGCCATAGTGTTAGCATGCTAACGCTACGAGCTAATGGTTGCGGTTAGCCTGCTGCTGTCGGCTTGTGACGTCACAAGCCGTGCCGATTTTGAACAGCTCACCCGGAGACTGAAGGCAGGACACATTCAGAAACCGTATCTCACTCTAAACAGCATGGATGGATTTTTTTCAAAGTTTGTATGTGTGTGGAAGCACCAGAGACACAAAATAACACCCCAAATCCCAGAAAAAGTGATTTTTTCATAATTTGGGCACTTTAAGCTGAAAGCAGTGAATCTTTGCCATTTTTACTTGAAAAAAAATGACTTAAACGACTAATTAAAAATCCTAAGTGTTACAAATTCCTTTTCTGTTCATCAATTAATCGACAATCATTGCAGCTCTAATTACTCTTTAACTTGCTCTCTACTATGTAATAGTATCTAATACTCTAATCTAATCTATAAACTAAGTAAAGCATATTAAGAATGAAATATTACATTTTGGGCAGAGAAAAGTGACTGTGTAGATAATAATTACTACATGTTTGAGATATTTAGGGATTTATTTATAAATTGTATTACACAGTACTGTACATGCTGCAAAGAAATGCAATGTGTGGTCTGAACTTATGTCACTATATCTTTAGAAAATAAAGGTCTCACTAAAAACCCAAAATTGAAACTGAAATCAATAAACTAACATGATAAACTTAAACATATTTGCAGTATTTTTTATGCCTAACCCAAAGAAGAGAAACACAAAGAAAACTTAAGAAGAATCACTCTCCAAAAGTATGATAGACATAAACTGTGTAACAATTCAATCTAAGGGTGAATCCCAAAAACCCCAAATAGTGTAAAACACTGATCATTGATACAACAGGATGGATAGGACACTGGCTGAAACTGTTGTGTCGGAAGGGAAACAAGGAATGAAATCAACCCATTTTAAGGGCTCAGTGGCAAATAGGGTAAACTCACTGTTCAGTTCCCACCAAATGGCTCACATTTTGTCATAGAAGAGCTTGCTATGGGCCTATAGGCCAGTGAAAGAGTATCTTTTCTCTTCCCTCCCTTCTGCCTATCCTCTGGCTTACCTGGCCTGGTGATATTCATGCTGTAATGTAAGCCTGAAACCTTGTAAAGCTCTCTCGTTGGTGCATCATCAGTACTCAGAAAAACTGTGCTCTGCTGCCAAGCCCAGCGGCGGCAGCCAATCAGAAGCACTGGGGAAGCCCACAAGCTTCACACATTTAAACACACATAAGAGCATACACCCACCCCGATGCATAGGGACATCACGGCGGTGTGGTGTACCCCTGTCTTGCTGCCAAATTCCTCAGGGCTTGTCTGTCGATTCCTTCTTGTTAAGTTTTGCGGCCAGTCAGGTTAGCTTTTCCTTCCCACAGAGAGTTGGTGATTGCTCCCCCGTGCGTTTCTAGAAGAGAGTTTGACATCTGTGCACACATTGTGGTTCCAGCTTCAAAATGGGACAATGAGTAATGATACGGTCTTATTTGTAGAAAAATGCACTATTCACCCTGCCACACTGCTGAAATGGGACATGTTGCATTTATCTACTGTGTGTGTGTGTGTGTGTGTGTGTGTGTGTGTCTTTGCATGCACTACTGAATATATGCAAAATAACTCTCAGTCACACAGAATGTGACTGATTTAGGTCAAAGAAGTGAGTAATAAATTAAGCTTGCTAGTGTGTGTGTGTGTGTGTGTGTGTGTGTGTGTGTGTGTGATGTGTTTGTATCTGCCCTTAGCTGCAAGAATCAGAGCTCATGGGCATGTTTGTAAGTGGATGGTCACAATAGTTGGCGGTGTGTGACATGGCACAAATTCGCTGTCGGAGGCTTTGCAGATGGCAGACTTAATCCAAAAACAAGCTAAACAACCAGAAAGACGTTGTTGTCATCAGTCAGCTTGACACAACAACACTTGAAACATTCTGAAACCATGATGAGCCTCAGTAATGTTAAACACACCAACTATTAACATATGCTGTCTAGTGGATGTTCTATCTAAAGCCCTACGTAATGTAGGGACTTTTGTAGGCGAAGGGTTTGGTCTCGCAATCTTCCTGCTGGAGAACACAAGTCACATGATTCAGTAGTTTACTATCATCTGGCTGTACGTTTTGTTGAGGAGAATTTCTGTGCAGAAAATTGCATAGGGTCAGTTAAAGTTAATTCTAAGAAATGTCTGCACATAACGGTAAGCATCCTATCTGGACTAAAAGTAAGGTCACAGACAAGATATGCAAGTATGTAATGCAACATGTATAAAATATGCAAGTTCACTTAGTCAAGCTCATGTTTACAAAACTCGTCTGCATATTTAAGTAGGGGTGGGCAATATTGATGTGGACAGTATACATCTTTTTATATTTTGATATAGATATACCATGCTATTGTAAATTGTCTTTCTATAAACAGTTTAGAAACTGCCTGTTTTTGTTTGATCCAGTGAACTAGATAACTGAAAAATTAAGTAACTGTACGTCGTCACGTCTCGTTGATGCATAAATCCTGTAAAACAATCCTGCTGATTGATTTGCTCTATGTTCTAGTTGGTACAACCAGCAAATATTTTCATTATTTTGTAGCCAATCTGAAATGGACACATACCTGAGCCCAACATTAATATATTAGTTTTCAAAAAAAAAGACCCGATCTGAAAGGAGCAGGAGGCAGCGTGAACCAGACACGATCAAAAATGCAGTTGACCCAAACAGAGCCAAATAGGGAAAGAAGATCCAGGTCCCTGGTCGGGTCTACCAGGAACTAGTCTCGCATTGCCAGACCTTCCTCGACAGCACTGCAGAGGAAGGTCTGGCAAGTCAACACAACATTCTTGGATAGGAGAAAAAGGTGCCCTGGTTTATTGGCATTTCTTTAAACCAATCACAGTTGTCTTGGGCAGCGCTAAGCGCCAGAGGCAATGACGGTGCCTCTGCAAAATAGCCTCGGGAATGACCTTTTTTTGGTGGAACGTGTACATTCAAAAGTTGTTTTAGTCGTGCAACAGAAAACTCAGATTGGACAGATAGTCTAGCTAGCTGTCTGGATTTACCCTGCAGAGATCTGAGGAGCAGTTAACCATAGTCTTCATAAATTCACTGGAGTTTAGAATGCCAACACAAAGAAAGCGGAAGGTAATGGACATCCAGTGCAACTTCTGACAGCACCAGAACTATCCCGTAAATGAAACGTCGTTGATATAGAGTACCAGGAACTGACTGGATCTGTAAGTCAAACAAGTTTTAACTGCGTCATGACCATGAACTTGTTGTTGAATCCTTGCCACACATTTAAAATGGCTGCTAATATGGGAATGAAGCGCTTTACAAAGCAAGACATGAGAGAGTTGTCGATGGGTTATTTAAGGACATTTGCACATTGTATTACAAACGTTAAAAAATTCCCAACAGAGTTTGTAGCAATCAGTGTCTCTGTTCAGTTCATTATAATACATACATAATTAAAGTTTTGAAATGTGTATGTGTCTGCAGGTCCATCATGACAGACTTGTACTACCTCAGCCAGGCGGACGGAGTGGGCGAGTGGAGAATAAAGGAAGCTAAAGACCTGTCGGATCTGGTCCAGAACAGAATCACCTACCTACAGGTATCTACAGACCTACCTGCTGCTCAGCCAACTGGCCTTGCACTCTCACACTCACACACACAGTGTCATATACACACCTACATGTAGACACAAATACACGGTAAGCATTTATGCGAATGGGTCTCTCACAGGTATGACTGCGTATATGCGTTTTTTAGGACATCTTTCACACTTGCTTGTCTCATTTGCACCATCCATAACTGTCGGCATCAGTTTCCACGAGGAGCAGGTGAGGGGGTGTGATAGCAGACTGTCTCAGCAGTCGGATCTGACAAGCAGAATTCTTGTTGCTTGTCAGCAGTTTAGTGACACGCACAAACACATAGACACACATACAGATTTGTAAAATGACAGATCGGCAGACACACATATGCAGAAATGCAAAAAACGTCTACACTGTACAAAGACAGACACACACATATTTACTCAGGCTGAGGTAGATGCAGATATGCATAGAGCAACACACACAACCTGAGACCCATGACACATCCAATCAACCCCAGCAGCCCTGCTCTCCTCCCCCATCTCTGGTGCTGCTGGGTTCCCGGGTGGGGTGGTGCGCCGCGGCACCGGGCCCTGCAGCATTAATGAGCCAGTGTGTTTGATGAAGAGGACCCAGTCAGTCTGGCTGGGCGGAGACGGCACCACTAACAGCTGCTGTCACCACCGCTGAGGGATCACACCGCTCCACCAGCTGCCGTCACTAATTCATCACACACACACACACACCGAGTCGTGCACAGATAGATTCAACCACACCTACACAAGCAATTGCCGCGCACACACACATAACGCACAGCCACAAGAATGATGCACACACTCTTATGCAGTGAGTTGCCCTGTGTGTGTGTGTGTGTGTGTGTGTGTGTGTGCTTGTGAGTGTGTGTGTTGCTTTCTCTCTCACACACACTCACACATCTATATGTACACACAGTGACAGACTCCACCCTCCTATCCTGCTGTCTCTGCCACCCGCACCAGCCTCTCCCTTCAGTCCTGGTTTGACTAACTCCGTCTCTGCGTCTGCTCCATCTGTCCACTCACAACATTCGGTGAACATGACTGGCTTCTTCAGATGTATTTCTGTTGGACACGCTTTTCATCTATTTTTGCACTGTGAGCCTTTATATGCTGGTTATAATTGGTAGTGACAAAAATCGTGTTTTCTTTTTCAATCTTTGCCGTTTCTGCACTGCATTTCCTAAAGATCACATTGTCACTCAACAAACGTGTCCAGTACCTTAAAGTTATAATCCTTAAAGCAGTTACAATCAGTATTTTTATATTGTGTGAAAGAGGATGGTCAAATTCATGAACTCTTAGAGAATTATCAGCTGACTCAGGCAGTTCCCCTCAGCTCTACATTGTTTTGGTTACAACAGCCACAACGTTACTGTTTTTGTTCAGTCTCACTGCTGTCAGGGACCTTAGGTGTTGCAGCAACTCGAATTCCGCTACAGCGAGAGGAGAGGCTCTACTACTTTCTTAGTGCGCTAGCTAATTCTTGTGAATGATGAACAGAGAGAGAGCAAGGGCAAGGGGGATGAAACAAACAGAAATGTCATATTTCAATCAAGCTTTCTACATTGTTTTTCACTGTTTGTGCTTTGACTGGTGCTCTTTTAATCACATCATCTCGTTGCACCCTCTTTTTTTGCAGTATAATGGAATCAAAGCCACCTACTGCTTATCTCGATGAACCAATAACCACATAATGGTACAGGATGGAAAGTATTCTTTTGCCTATCTTTTGCGATACATTTGGATGGAAACCTGACTAGTGTTGTGTTTACAGCTTGTTAAAAAAGTTTTTGGAGCTTTAAGATTTTAGTCCTGGTTGATTTGGCGACACCGGTGGTTACTGATGGTATGACGCATTGGAAAAGTCTAGAAAAATACTTGAGTATCAGACTTACTGGCAACTTACTGGTTATATAACAGTCAGGTTACAACAGTTCATACAAAGGATGGGTGTTTAAAAGACATCATATTAAAGCATAGGCCTTACTAAATGCAATGTTTTCTACCACAATGGAAAGTTAGTGTTGATAATACACATCCCAGAGTTCCATTTGAAGCTGATCTGCTGAGAGAAATGAGAGAGTGAAATGTGGAGTGAAAGCATTCAACACACACAGGCAACATTGTGGCACAGTAAAAGTGTGAACCTATTATCAAATGTTGTCTTCTGCATTTAAATGCGTGCATTGCACCGGCTTTTGTTTTCCACATCTTGTCCAGTGCGCATCCTTTTCTGTGAATCCCTTGTGTGTAGGTACACAATTTGAATCCAATAGTGGGAAAGACAAACTCAGCAAAAATTAACTATACAAAGAGGCAATTACAGAATGCAAAACATTAAATGGATATTGCTGAGAAACATTGCCATCAGTAATAGTACCAAAACTGTTTCCCAAAATATATTTTTTTCTGAAAACATAAAAACTGATGAAAAATGTCTTCTTGAGATGATAACATTTGAGTTTTTTCTCGGTGGACCTCTTTGTCAGTTCAATCGCTGCGGATGTAAGTACTCACTATGCTTGTGCCGATTGGTGATCAGATAAATATCGATTGAAGAGATGATTGGCGATTGGTTTTTCCAACGCCTATATTAAAGCAATTTGAACTAACTTGCTATCTGCGTCCTACTGTTCATTTAGAGATGTTTCTGGTGAGCTCTAAGTCTGCTTGCGAGCCACATTATTCACCAGGAGTGATGAGTGAATTTTAAATCCTAAATGTTAATTATAAACCTGTTTTCCATCTCTTTTCCGTGGATCGGACATCTGATGGGCTATGCTTCTTTCAGACAGTAACTCTACTAAGTTACAGCAGCTAACATTAATGATCGAATTTCCCAGGTGCGGAGCTTCGCCTCCTACACGGCAAATAAACTACAGTTATTACATGTAAAATTATCAATATACTGTAGGAGGCAGAGAAATAGCTAACATTTGACACACCGATCAACAGAGAGTAGGAGAGTGACTGAGAGAAGCCATCGCTAACTGCTAAACTTAAGCAGCTAACAGAGCTAATCACCTGTAAACAACTGTGGGATTAGCGAGAAAGTCGCTAAAAGTGGGAGAGAGCTGTGAGTGTTTGAGTAAACTAGACGCTATCAGCAACACAGCATCGTCAAACGCAAATGTAGCAATACAGCTGCTTGTCAGCCAGGCCGGTGTAGCATATGAATAATGTTGTGTCCAATTATGTGTTCAATGTAGCCAGCCTGTCAGACTGGGGATCAGATCGCATATCAGCGATCTCGAGTAACCATAATCCATTAAGGAAAATGCAGAGACTTTAATGAGCTGGATATTGTGTAGATCTGCTGGCAACAGAGTAGCAAAATGTAGTGGAGTTTTACTTCAGATATCTTCAAGTGTGCACAGCTTCCTTTCATCTTCCACTCTGTTTTTTGGAATGTGGGCATCACAGTGGATAATTACCTGAGCTTGACATACTATTTATCTTATCCAGTTGTTCTCAGCCATATTTCCTACATAAACAATATCACTGTGGTTTCTCTGAACTGAATCACTCTGCAACGGCCTCTGTGTTTGACACTCAAAAAGCTCACCATTTAAACAGGCACTTAACATACAGTACAGAGCGGTACTCAGATACTGCCTTTGTGCACGCATCTGCCGTCATTATCCTTGAACTGAGTTTCTCAGTGTTTCGGAGTCATTCCAGCCTCATCACTATCAACCAGGGATCTAATGGTGGCCTCTACGCCACATGGCTCATGCCACATATTGATCTCATGCAGACATTGCGGCTCAGATTCTTTTGTCAGGACGCCAATGTAGATTATTAGCACAGTAACTTAGCTTACACCTATGGAGCTAGTAATGAACCGGCATCCTGTAACTCCAGGGAAATACCTGTGTGGCTTGTTGTCAGCTCCATGGCTGCTGTACTCTGCTAGCCGGTGGGTGCCGCGTGGCCTGATTACTGTGAACCATCCACAGCTGCAGCAGCCTAATGAGGAAAACACTCCCATCAGCCCGTAATTGCTGTTTAGGAAGCTGGTTGGCACAGGCGTTGCGGATTCGATCAGACCGGCTGCCGAGCAAATCACAAACCGCCCGGCAACACATCGACAACACAGCATGGGTGACTCTGTTGGTTTCCCTGTTTTTTTTACGGAAAAAAGAGAAGTCCTTGTTTCTTCCCCCCAGCGCCTCTTATTTGGTATTCTTCCCCTCAGAGTGTGTATGATACTAAAGCTAATTTATGAGATGAGAGTGAGACAGGGAATAGAAGAGAGAGTAGGAAAAGGAGGAGGGGGGGAAAGTATCAGAGCATAAGAACATAGGAGGGGAGAGAGAGAGAGAGAAAGAGAGAGAGGGGGGGGGGGGGGGAATAATGAGAATGAGAGTAAGAAAAAGATGGGGGAAAGAACAGGAAGCAAAAAGGGGCAGTGAATGAGAGAATGCAAGAGCAACAAAAGGGAGATAAAGGAGGAAGAGATATTAAAGGATGAGGCTGGTGATTTTCTTTATTTATCTTATTGAGAGTTAGTCCCATCCCTCAATAATCACCCCCCTCCCACCCTCATTGGCACTCAGCCCCAAGCCCATTAGTTCCTACTGACAACTTAATTCTTAAAAAGCTGGTCACAAATACATTTTTTTGCTGTGGCTTAGTAATTTCTAGTAAATGTTACTCAAACAGGCTTTGTCTACCAAGACAATACTTGTTACCATAAAATGTAAAAATATAGGACATCACCAGTTTTATCCTTTAACTATTAACCGAGGCAAACCGAGAAAAAGAGTGAACAGGTATAAAATTAGTCCGGAATGGAGTGTGAGACAGACAGGCAAAGGGAACAAAGAAAACAATATCAGCCATGTGTTATTACAAGTCAGAGAGCAGGGCTTTGAGCGATACAAGAAGGTCAAGCAATAAAAAGTGTTGAAACATTCCTTCCTCTTTTCCTCCCAGAACCCCCCAGACTGCAGTAAGGCGAGAAAGCTGGTGTGTAACATTAATAAGGGCTGTGGTTATGGCTGCCAGCTCCACCATGTTGTCTACTGCTTCATGATCGCTTATGGCACCCAACGCACGCTCATCCTGGAGTCCCACAACTGGCGCTACGCCCCCGGCGGCTGGGAGACCGTCTTCCTGCCTGTCAGTAACACCTGCACCGACCGCTCTGGGGCCACCACTGGACACTGGTCAGGTAGGTACACACCCACACACACACACACACACACATACCAGCACCATTGTGAGCTGCACACAGCCTCACATAGCCTCAGTGCTGCCTGCAAATGACTGTGATTGGTTGCTTAATAATCAAATAACCCTGGCTGTTTTTTGGTCTATCTCTGCTAAAAGATAGGGTCTGCCAGACCCCTCTTTTGTGCTGCTACAGCGAAAACAAAGTGTGAATCCCTGGCTAAGCACGACTGTGCAATTCCTGTTAAAGCACTTTGGCAGCCAATGTAGCAGCAGCAAGTTACTGTTCAAAGGTTTCATTGCCAAGAAATCCTGTGACTTGATTTCAGTAAACAGCCTGCTCCTCTGACCTATAGGAAATTGTGTTGTCCATTAATTGTTAACTCCCTGCACAGTTTTGATTCATCATTTCCTGTACACTGAGAATATCTATCATGGACTATCCACAACAGCAAATGTATGGAGTCTTAATCGGAGAAAGACTGCATCCATTTCTCTTGCAGCCCCAGGTCGTTGCATAGACTGTCTTAAGGGCCTCATATTTTCACATTAAAAGCTTGTCTTGTGCAACCTAAGCCGAAAATCGACTTTGACATCAACATTTAATCTAGCGTTCAATGAGAAATTTGTGCTTGTCTTAATGCATGGAAGTGAAAATCTAGTTGAACTGACAACCCCCTGAGCAACTACTCTACTCTTGAGCAATTGTTGTGTATGAATCATTCAAATATCTTGAGTATTAAGCCATAAATATAACATTTTTGTATTTATTTTTTTATTAAGGAAGGTCAGTGGGGACCCCAAAGGAGTGTGAACATCTATTCAGGGTCTTGGCATGTAATCAGCCTTCAAACCGTACTTCCTGGTTTCTATTTCACGTTCTCACCGGTATCTGTAGCAACACCCCTACACCAACACAGCCTTGTGATGTTTGTCAGAGGGCTACTGCAGCCTTGATGAATCTTGAAACAGGGGACCTCTTGGTGAGCCAGGCTTGGGAGGGGATTTTGAATTCTACTGATTTTGGTGATTCCCTGACTTTTTTTATCGAGTGATACTTGTAGGTCAAGTTTTCACCAATTATATAATATACTCAACTGCAAATGTCATCATGCTGAAACACTGAACTAAGATGGTGAATATGATATTATACATTATACCTTACATTTTCGTTTTGAGCAGCATGCTGACAATGAAATTGAGCTCAAAGCACCGCTGTACCTCCTCAAGTACAGCCTCACAGGGCTGCTAGCGTGGCTCTAGACCTTTTTATCTTGTTATTTATGTGTGTTATTAGAATTCTGCGGCAGTCGCTGACTGTCCATAATGAACGCCATGTTGAAGCATAAGGTAGTTCATATGTATACCTGGTACCAGAATACGTTAGACGGAAGATCGATGTGCTTGTTTGGGGGGCTTGTTTGCACAGGCAGCAGAATCATTTACGAATGAGATTACATATAGGACGAGTCAAAATTGTGATTTTGATATGGTTAATGGATAATTCTAAAGTATGGGTGTGTTTGCCTCTGTTAAGATGACAAAACCAAAGCATTTGTTAATGAGAATCAGTGACGATTTGGAGGTTGTACTATGAGACTGTGCCTGCACCTCTCTCATTGCTTTCTTGTTCTCATCACTGCATCCTTTCAGCTCTATATTGTTCTCCTATCACTTCAATTGACTTGTGCTCTCCCTTCTTATCTCCTGCTCTCCTAACGCTTTCCCTTTCTTATTCTCCTGCCTTTCATGTGTCCTTTTCCACTATCTAATGTCTTTCTCTGGTGTCTGTCCTACAAACAGCCTCCTATAGATCCATAAATGCCATCTGGCTGCTCGCAGCAAATTCACTACAAACGCCACTCCCCAGGCCTTTTGGCATTCTGAATTTGTATACTTATAAAGTTTTGTAATTTGCAGAGGCAGTATTTTCTTTTGACCAAGCCAGCTAACTAGCTAGGCATAGCTAATGTAAGCCTGTTGGGTACTTGGCTGCGCCTGTGGGCATGCCTGTTTTTGTTAACAGTGCAAGCAATAACATTCCTTGGGGCACTGGACCAGACGCGATGCTAAAACCTTGGATTAATAAGTAGATATGCATTGAATATTTCTCAGCAGATGCCAGCCCAGTACAATTAAAGCATTTGAATGTACTGAACTTTTCTAATTGTGTTAATCCTGAAACCTTATCCCTGCTTTATCATTTTGTGTTAAATGCCACCAATCCTGGTGGTCACCTTCAATTAGAAATGTGATGAGCATGCTGCTTTTAGTTATCTATACTTAGCAATTCTTTGTATTGTGTGCCTAACCTTGTGGGAAATTGACATAGTTAGTATTTTATGTAGCAGCCGTACCAGATTACCACCTTTCCTCATTTATCTTTACAAGGTTAGCCCACTTTCTTCTGAGTGTTTCCCCTAGGATGCGAGTCATTTATAGACAGAGAGAGGAAGCATGATATATGCATCTGTGACAGGGTATTTCTGTCTGGAAAACATATAGCTTGGGGGGGAATCAAAGATAGTTATAACGTCATTATGGGACCTGCTGATTTTCTTCCCTCCAATGGGAAGTGGGAAAAACAAAACATTACAAGAAAATCCACATTAAAATACAAGGTACCCCTCTATGATTTGCTTTGTGCCAGAAGAAGATAATTGAGCAGAGAAAACAAGTGACGGTACCAGTCAAAAGTTTGGACACGCTTTCCCATTCAAGTGAATGAGAAAGCATGTCCACATTTTTGACTGGTACTGTATACATTGATGTTACAGTATGAAAAAAAAGTATACCTGTTATTAGATTATCATCATATAATTAGAATATTGATACAAATTGGTCTCACCCAGTGGCCTGTCCCTCTTTAAGGACTGAACATTATTTGAATTTCTTTTACTAGTACAGATACAACACTCAAGTTTCACTTCTTATTAGATTATGATGATGTAAAGGAAATATTGATAAAGGTTGACCCATGTTGTCTCTCTCTTGGGATTAGATACTGGATACTTGTGCTACAAGCAGCTGTACAAAACCTTTGCCAGATTACAACAGTCTAAAATTGGCAAAAATCTGGTTTTAGTTTGGAGCTATGACTACAAATATAATCAATAGCAGTTTTTAATACTTGACATTTTTAGATTCTCGGCGCTCAGACACATTTCTGTAAGTACCAAAGAAAGTAATGGTGGGTTTCAGAACCAGCGCTTCTGTCTATTAACCCACTGGTGCATGTTGCTGTTTTACTACTTTTACGTTCAATGGACAGCATGAGAGAGCTTAACACCATCTTGCAGGACTGGTATAACAGACTAAATTCTGAACACACAAAGGGGAAACCAGTCTTCTTGTGGAACAATGCTTCGTTGATCAAAGAGCTAATTTGCCAAAGAGAGTGTATTCCTTTGAGGTTCTCTGTAAAGATATTACTGCCTTATGAGTGAGTCAGAGCAGCAGGAGAAACATAATGTTCCCTGCCATGTAAAAACTGGAACAAGAGTTTTCGAAGTTCATAAACTCTGTTTCAAATGTATTATGAATGGAGGGGCATTTTGTGTCTTGATGGTGTCACTCTTGGTTCTCCGGTTTCATAGCTATGTTAATCTTATGAAATATTTATGAGGTTTAGTATACATCATAGGCTTAAAATACAGTGTAGGAATTTTGTGTCAGTGCAGACCCATATGCGTTCATATCGCATGCAGAAACCATATGCAGATGCTTTGGAGTTGTGATGCAATTTAAAAGAGCTTTGTGATCTAATTAAGTAGCTGTGGGAGGCAGACATACTGCACTCTGTACATTGTGCCAAGAAGTGCAGGCCTCAAAATATGCCCATTCCCCCTTATGTGAATCATGCCAATTCAGTTATATAAGCAAAGACAGGCCTGGGAATATTTTTTCTGTTCAATATTTAATGCTTCCACCAATTTATATTCAGTTCATGCTCAGGCATACACACACATAAATTGAAGCCTCTGTTTCTGTCCTTGTTTTTTATGTACCCTTTCTGTGAAAGGCCATTTTTAATGACTCATTATGCCATTTATTTGGAAGTGTGTTGTGGATGTGTTTGCAGCTGTATTAGGGCCTGTCTGTGGCAGTTAGGGAAGCCACTTTAGTCTGACAGAACATGGACCTCAAACTTGTTTTTGCATAATCAGGGTTTTACACACACACACACACACACACACACACACACACATACACACACACACACACACACACACACAGACAAAAAACTCTTCAGGTTTTAAGACTGAAAGAGAGTGAAGGTTTTGTCTGCCAGGCATATTCCTTCTGGTGCGATGAGATTAGCTGGGGCTCTTTGTGTGTGTTTGTGTGTCTGTGAATGTGGATTTCTTTATTTTTTTTTTTTGGATCCCCTTTAGTTGCCGCTGTTGGATCACCTTTTTTCCTTCTGTTCACAAGACCCCGTACATATGCATTTTCATGTGTGTGTATTTTCATGTAGTATTCTCTTGGTGGAATTTGTACATACTGTACAAATTGCATGCTTGTAAGTGTGTGTGTTTTCCACCTTTATTTACACATGCAGGTGTGCATCATGCACATGCATGTGTCTTTGTGAATGGACAGTTGGCCTTGATGTGCATGGAGGTCTGGCAGTGCAGGGGGGCTTTCTTCTGCCCAGAGATGTGACCTTCGTAATCAGCCCTGCTCAACTCTCTGCCCAGGGCTTCTGCCAAGCAGGACTCAGCCCGAAGGGGCCAATGCCAGACCACCAGCCCCTTCCCCCTCAAACCCCTCCAATCCAGGTCCTTCCATCAGCCCCTGGCCCTACAATGCCTCAATAGAAAGGAGCTTGCCTTGGCCTTTAAGCAAGGACAGGCAAAGAGCAGCTGTCAATCACAAAAGCTAGACTCACATGGGGTTGGGGGATTTGGATTCATGTTGGAACGAGAATAGGAATGAATATAATAGGGCTGAAGAATAATGCTGAAATATCTCACTGCATCACATCATATTTTATTTTGACAGAGTAACATAATTTATAGTAGCTATTTCAGTAAAACAAAAAGACACTGAAAGGCTCAGCAAACCCACAGATGTAAATCAGTTTTGTCTGTTATTTGACAGATTTGACAGGAAGCTATATTATCAACTTGGTCATGTCTCCAAACTCCATATACTTAAAATAGAAAACAATAAAAGGTGCAAGGTTTTTACCTGAACAGGTTAATCGGTAAAAATGAGTCAAATGAGTTACCGATACAAGGTCTGAAGCCAAGTCAGTCAAGTCAATTTCTTTTACATAGCTTAAAAAAGGGCTTTACAATCTGTACATCATGCCACACCCTCAACCCTTAGAACCTCAGTTTTGATAAGGAAGACCCCTAAACAGGTTTTTAACTTGAGTAGTGCTGAAATGTTTAGCCAATCTGTAGAAAATAAATCGGCAACTCATTTTGATAATCCATTAATCACTTAATGCCAAACATTAGCAAGAAAAGTGAGCATTTGCTGCCGGACAAAACAAGCAATTTGAAGACATTACTTTGGGCTCTGGGAAACTGTGATGAACATTTTTCTGTAGTTTCTGCTATCTTAAATTAAATTATTTATGAATAGAAATTATGTTTGCGTGAATGATAAACATAATCATTCATTACAGCCCTATTCTTGAGCTGTGCTGTCAAATATGTTGAATAGGTATTGAATATCGAGTGTAAACTCAACATGCTCCTCTTTGGACCATCCAGGAGAGGCCCACGATAAGGACGTCCAGGTTGTGGAGTTGCCTATCGTGGACAGTCTCCATCCTCGGCCCCCCTACCTGCCCCTGGCGATCCCTGAGGACCTGGCCCCGCGCCTGCACCGTCTGCACGGCGACCCCTCCGTCTGGTGGGTTTCCCAGTTTGTCAAGTACCTGGTGCGCCCACAGACATGGCTGGAGAAGGAGATCCAGCAGACCACCGCCAAGCTGGGCTTCAAACACCCCATCATCGGGTAAGGACACTCAGCTATCACTTCTCTGTGTGTGTGTGTGTGTGTGTGGCTTTGTTTTCTCCTTTTTCTGTGGTTATAAACACTTCAATAAAAATGAGTTTGTTACTATAGCATATCTCTACAATAAAGTGTAGAAAGTGCTTCACAATCAAAGCAAACAGAAGGCATAGGAAGAATAAAACAAAGACATAGCCATAAGGGCTGTGGTGGAATACAAACACTGCTCTGGGTGAGGGTTAATATGAGGTTAATACAATAGTATTTAAAGTAACTTAATTTGATGGTGGTGTTTTGTTTGGCTAATTTTCTACCTTTATTTATCCTTGGAAGGTTTTCATTACTTCCCTCCTTTACACTCATGCAGCTCCTATTCATGCAAATCGACTCGATTAAAAGAAATTTCATCTCTTTACTCATCACTCTGTTTTTCCTAATTGCATTGGTATGATATGTCTGATTCTGCTTTGTTTTATGTTTTAATGTCCCCATGAGGGTTTTCATTCTCTAGTCCAATCCAAGTCATTAAAGCTACATTGTGTAAGAATTTCTCCCATCTAGCGGTGAAATTGTATAGGACAACCAACTGAATATTACTTTCTAGCCCCCCCCCCCCCAAGTCAATTTCCCATCCAGCGCCCACGTCGTTTAAATAGCAAATGCACCTGCGCCCATCTTTGCGCCCATGGGCGTGCTGGTCTTACAGGAAGGTGTGTTCAGGTGAATTCTTTGCGTATTGCTATCTTGAGGCAGTGGGAAGTGATCGCGCCATTGACCAACAAAAACCTGGTCTAAAATCAATAGCACAGCATTTCATTGTTATTTTAACAGCAAATTAGTAAAATGTGCCTAGGCTTGTGCACAGCGCGCGCACACTATGCTTGTTACACACACACAGGGAAGCGCAGCAGTACACAAACATGCAAAAGATTACAAATAAAAATATTACGGTGCAAATCCGCCATCATAATAGCAATGCGCCAAGGTACAAACGCACCTGATTGGTTTATTGCATGTTACGCCGAAAACACACCTATGAATTAATGATGACACTAAGTACAACCCTTTTGAACCATGCACCCGGCGCATGGACCCTTTTTTCCGCCGTCAAACTAGCAAAAGTGGATTTGGACACACCCTAAACGCACCTGCGCCAGGCGCTTCACGCCGTGCGCTTAGATCGTTAAAATAGGGCCCTTAGAGGTAAATGCTAAACCTTAGCATGCTTTCGTTTAGCAGGTTAACCATGTTCACCATCTTTCTGTTTTATGTGTCTCCACATTCCAACACAATGCTCCTCAGTGCCCTGATATCTGACACAACCCAGATATTACTTTTGAAACTTGGCATAAATGGCGCAGATGAGCCGATACCAACCGTTCCAAATGTGCCATTTTCAGGTCTGATTTCAGTCTTTGATATCATCTTGGCTTTGATTGTGACTGTACTTAGTATTGTGCTGTTTCCAGAGATTGAAACTATCTTGGGACTTCTAATGGTCCATTATTGGAAAGTATTCATCAGTGTGAGGCGCTCAGTTCCCATGAGGGCCACCCCTTGTGGGAATGTATTCATTCACAATATTGTAAGCCACTTTTGATAGCAACTTCTAAGAAATGGGTTGTACATGTTTAGCTGTTTATTTACTACTTTTATTTTACTCTGTCAGGCGTTCAGTAAATGAACATTCATGTGCTGTCTGCCAGCCACTTTTGTCTCATAAATAACTCCACCCGTCTTTGAGCAGCACTTTACACCTGGATCAAATAGGACTTTGCAAATAATTCCCCGCAGTTGTTTTAACCTACTTGGTCTAGCAGATTGAGGGGATTTACCATATTAGGATAATGCACGTGATGACTGGTAAGCTGCCAGTCATGGGAAAGTATATGCAATGACTTTAAGATACTTTGCTGAGATTGTCTAAAGTTTCTGCACCGTCCCATGAGGCTGACTCCACCCGCCTGGTAAAGTAAGTAGTTTAAAACAAACGCTAAGAGTTATGTTCTATAGTTTGTGAAGTCAGCCTGGTTTAGTTCTGTCATCCCCTTCATAACTCTCCCTTCCATATGCTCATAGTCTCTGTGCCAGCTTCTCGCCCTTCATAACTCCTCTTTTCCCACCGTCTTCTTTATGTTTCGCTGCAAGCAATCGTCACCGTTCTTCCTCACTTTTACTGTCCTGCTCTGCTTAGTTCTCACTCCCTCTTGTTACACGCTCATTTTTTCTCTGTCTCTCTCTCTCTTTCCTCAGATGCTCTTCTCTTTGGTTTTTACCTGTCTGCCTTTCATCACCCCAGCAGCTGTCGTCTCTTTCTCCCAGCCCTCTTTGACTCTCCTCCCCCTTTTTTTCCTAATTTTTTTCTTTTCTGTGATTCATCCCAACTTTTTCAATCTCTCAACTCATTTGTGATCGTTGCTCTGTCTTCATTTGTTCATCCTGCTTCAAGATTTTTTAAATTTTTATATTTCACACTCACCTCTCCCTCACGTTCCCACAGGCGCACATCCCTACCCGCAGTTCTCTTGCTCTCATAGTTTTACACATCTCTATCACTGTTCTTTGTGTTTCCCACTCCACCCCTCCACACACTCATATATCCTGTCCTCTTCTCCCTCCATATCACTGGGGAAAGGCTTATTGAAATGATGTGCTGGGTAGAACAGTTTTCATCCCTTTTTGTCCGGTCCCTTCTCAGCTCTTGATACGTCCTTTCCACTCTGCACTGATGTTGCAACAAAGTGCCTATGCGCTTCCATCAGCACTGTGGGGGAAGGCGATATGTGTGTGTGAAAAGTGAGCGGGGGGATGTGAGAAGTAAAAATGGGGCTGAACGAGATCCATAGTGTCATTGCAAGAAAAAGGCGAGAGGGCGGCAGTAGTGGGAGAACCAGGGGTTGATGGAGAGAGTACCTAGAGGGATAGAAAGGCAGCTTGTCCCCAGAGAACCCAACAACCGCCAGCCAACCCTCTCTCCCTGTCGCTCCCTCAGGACACGAGCTGCAGGAAGGCTGGAAGCTACCGACTAAAAGCAGCTATCAGCACAGCTCCACCCTGCCAACGTTTAATGCTTCCTAATGGTAGTAAGGTTAGTCAGAGAGAGAGAGAGAAAAAAAGTAGAGTTACTGCTTCTATTGCAGATACCAGAGTAGCCTTATCGCCATGGCAATGTGGTTACCAAGAGATGGATTATATGGATATATCTTTTAAAATATCTTGTTTCAGATCTGTTCTATATAAATAAGGCTTACAATATATTGTGTATATACAGTATGTCTTTAAATGTTGTTTTTAAATCACAGAATATCTTAAAACAGGTACAAATATGTGTGATAATGTTATATTAAAAATACAATTTCAAGTGGAAACTCTGTAGAAAGGGTGCATGGGGACACAAAACATAAAAATGAAAATTGGTTTACACCGATCAGCTACTTTATAAATAATCCAGGTACTTTTTGATCAAAATCAGTAAATGATGAGTGTTATTCATGAAGTGGTATCTTAGTATTAAAATATGATTCTCTTGAATTGTAAAATGAAGATTTAAGCTTGCATTAACTGTAAACTGTAAACACAGTAGTGACCTTTAAAGTTGATATGATGAACATTTAGTAACGGTTAGTTACTAAAAAGAACTGTTAGTAAACCGTTGCTTATTTACTAGGAAGTGTGAAGAGACACTCAGCTCATGAGACGAGACGAGACACGAGATTGGGTTCGCGAGAACAAGACGAGATTTGAACACTATTTTAAAGAAAACTTCAATTAAGAAATATGACTCGAAAAATAGTCTTTACTCAGAGAACCAAGGTTACAACGTAACCAAGCGTTTCACTGCAGCACTAAACAAGGAAGTAGGCTGCTCTTGTATTGATTTATGACCATTTCAAGACGAGGGGAGAACATTTCTCTTTGTATAATATCATTAAAAGTAAAGATAGATTTAACTTTCTGCTTCCGACTCATTTAAAAAAAGACAGCGAAAGAGAGCGATCTGCGGGAGTCAGCACAGCACTGAACTGCACGCTGCAGTCCGCGTGTGTGTCGGGCGAGAGAGAGAGAGAGAGAGAGAGAGAGAGAGAGAGAGAGAGAGAGAGAGAGAGAGAGCGGCCGTACCCTCTTACGTTCTAACGCTGGGTTTTGCAGACCGCTTTTTACAATTGCAACTCTGCTACTGCTCTGCAAAAGTTAACTCGGAGTCAACTTTGGCGAACGGGTGAGGGATCTCGAGGGCGAGGGTGGTGATGGCGCAGTGGATATGACACATGCCTTTGGTGTGGGAGATCTGGGTTCAATTCCCACCCTGATACATACAGGTGTGTGGCCTCTGACATATGTAGCAATTAAGTCACTTTGGATAAAAGCGTCAGCTAAATGATATGTAATGTAATGGATCTTCTATGCTAATTTAGAGGTCCAAACCAGACTCATCTTCAAAGCCAGATGTATTATAAGACCAACCAGGTTAGACTAGCTTCTAAATGCTCCAATATGTGCACTAGCTATGTCTTCAATTTGGTGCTGGGTAGGAAACATACAGTGCTGCGTGTGGAGAGAGTGAGTCAGTTTCGGGCGTAAAATGAGCTGAAAGATGCTAAGGGGAACTGCAGAGTCAATGATAATTTTTCATCACTACAAGCTATACCTTTAACATATGTGATTTGATCCATATTTGTAAATATAAAATATTGATAACTGTAGCTTTAACCTGAAATTTTTTTACAACATTTTCACAATTCTCTACTTCCGCTTAATTTGATTTACATGATACTGGGGAACAAGTTTGAGTTTGTCATCTATCATTTTGCGAAAACTAAAGCTTATGGTTTTGTACTTTATCTATATACAGACGAGTAACAAATTAAAGGAAAAACTTGAGTAGAGTTCCACAAATTTACAATCTAAGAGTACTGAAGCTGTTCTGGATGCTCACGGGTGGCCCAACACCTTAATAAGACACTTTAAGTTGCCCTTTCCTTTAATTTGTCACCCATCTGTAATTATGAACAGTGAAGGTAAATCTTAAGAACTTTGACATGTTTTGATGTCAAAGTGCATGTTGCATAAGCAGTGATTTTACATCAAGTATAGATTTAATATGGTAATATTCAGCTGATAGGCACCCAGAGGTCATTGTCAAACAAATCGTTTATTCAGTCTATGTGTTATTGTCACAATCTGCCAGGATCAGCACTTGCTGTGTCTAGTGTGGGTGTGTTTGATGTCTCTAATGTATGCTTTTACGCCCACCATGAGGATTGCCCTGCCTTGCCAGGGCTGTATGAATAGAGAGAAATGAATTGAATTATTGTGCCTGTAGTGTGGGAGAATTCTGGAGAGGGGAGGCGAGGGATGGAGGAGATGGCTTAGAGCTAAGCGATGCCTCAGTGCAGTCTCTCCTGCTCTGACGGAGAGAGAAAAGGGCAAGACAAAATGAGAGTTCACAGGAACAAACAACTGTAAACATGAAAGACGTAAGGGAGCAGGAGAGAGGGACCCTGAGTCTGACAAAGGATAGAAAAGCCTTGAATCAAGACCTCTGTCTGATCAGAGAGACACCGAATGAAAGGCTCCGACACCCCTGCCCCCCACTCGCCCACCTGCTCTCACTCCATTATTTGTTTTTGTTTTTTTGCCACATAAATAAAGGGGTCATCCCCAAGTCATTGATTGATCACTGGCCAGGGGTAGAAATTAGGTACAGTCTGTTTATTCTCTTTCTCTGAACCTCTGACTCTTTCTCTTTTATTTTTTCTTCCTCTACCTCATTCTCACAAAAGAGCTAGAGGCAGCCTTGAGGTTAGAGAAGCTGTTTGAACCCCTAACGCAACTGGGAAATCCTGAATGGGGGAAGTGAAAGACTAAAATTCGTCACCAAAGTGTCCTTAAAAAGGCTCATAACCCCATATGTTCCAGTGGAGCTGCTCCTTGGTCAGCAGTAGACAGCTGGTTGTACTGGGGCAGCTCCCAGGTGGAACTATGTGAATGTGTTCACTCAATTTTCCTTCAATAAGTTTTTCCCATCTTAGATTTTGAAAATGAATTTGCCCCTCACGGCCATAAGTCACAATGCAGATGTGGCTGGTAGTTTTGTAATTGAATAGTTCTGGATGGAATAAAATTGTGTTTCGCCATCCATCAGTTTGAGGGATGCTTCTGTGTCAGGAGAGGGAATGTTTCATCTTTTGTTGTGATTTCAAGCTGTGCTCTTTTTCTCATACGTACAACCACTGACAGCAGTCCTTGCTTAATGCAAGCAATGACAATGACTCTGGAAAAAAATTACAGTTGGATATTTCTCTCTGTCTGTCCATTTTTCTGTCCCACTCTATTTCTTAAACTTCCTCTCTCTCTTTCTCTCTCTCTGTCACCGCTTCACTTTCCTTTTTTCCTTTTTTGTTGTTGTATTTTGCCCCATAATTTTTGGGTTTGCGTTTATACCAACAAAGATTTCGAAGATATGCCATTTGAGTTGAAGTGCCGTTTTATTTTTTTTTACAACACATGAAAACACGTCAACAAAAACCGACTGTTGAGTCAAAGCTAGGTGATAAAAACACGTACGTAAATAAAATACATACAAGTACATCAGTGTCATCCCCTTTTAGCTTCACCACTGTAGCTTTTTAGAAGCAAGGTCCTCAGTTTAAAAGAAAGAAAAGCTTCTCATTTACAGCAGTTGTAATACTAGTCTGTAACCCTGTCTGTGTCCCTGTCTGTCTGTAGAGTCCATGTGAGGAGGACAGATAAAGTGGGGACGGAGGCGGCCTTCCATCCCATAGAGGAGTACATGCTGCATGTGGAAGAGCAGTTCCAAAATCTGGCCAGACGTGTCCACATCGACAAGAAACGAGTTTACTTGGCCACTGACGATCCATCCCTGCTGCAGGAAGCCAAGACCAAGTCAGTGTCAGAGAGAGAGAGAGAGAGAGAGATATGTGTTCTAAGTGTCTTTTGTCTTGTGACTTTATTTTACTCAGACTCCTGTCCTATTGTCCCTTCCAGGTATCCAGACTATGAGTTCATCAGTGATAACTCCATCTCGTGGTCGGCAGGCCTTCACAACCGCTACACTGAGAATTCACTGAGAGGAGTCATCCTGGACATCCACTTCCTGTCTCAGACCGACTTCCTGGTCTGCACCTTCTCCTCACAGGTCAGCCCACTCTCCTCAATCGACCTTTAGAGACACAAAATGGGATTTTCTTGCTTTGTGTTTTTGGTATTTTGATGCAACTGGTTGGGATGGATTTGATGTTGGCATGAAAGCAGTCCAAACTAACATGGAAGGCGGCCTGGAATTTTGATGTGCGCTTGCTAGTAGACAAGGAAGCATGTACTGTAAGTGAAATAAAATGAATAATGTTTGGATGTATATTAAAATTATTCACATATTACAGTTTATGAAGAAGACCAACCAACAGAGATTGCTGCAAGAAAGACAATCATCCCTTGATGTTTCCAGTTTGTCATGAGGCAAACCAGAACCTTTTTGCTAATCACAAGCATGTGATTGTCAACAACCTTATTGTCCAATTTTCACTTACATGATTCAAAGCCTATTTATTACAGCTTTGACATTACAATGGCATTTGTCTTCCATTATTCTAATCATGTCAGCTTCTAAAGTGCTGTTTTATAGAGACTTAAAATGTGGAGTGGACGGGCTTCCTGCCAACCCTAAAAATAATGTGTGAGCCACATATTTCCTGTTCACACCCTGGGTTTAATGGTCCACTTCAAGGATCTGACTACAATGAGTCGCTTGGCCCATTTTATCCCTCTTTAACCAGGGCTGTATACTGTATGTCTTAGAGAAGTCCTTTGGTCCCTCTACCAGCGTGTTCTCTAGTCTACGGCTTTGTTATTAAGACAAATACGTGCATGTACATCTATAGATCGAAGAAAATAATCCCTGGCTCCTTTTCTGTCTCAGGTCTGTCGTGTGGCCTATGAGATTATGCAGACGCTGCATCCAGACGCTTCCTCCTTCTTCTATTCCCTGGATGATATCTACTACTTTGGAGGTCAAAACGCCCACAACCAGATCGCCATCTACCCCCACCAGCCGCGCAACAGCGAGGACATTCCCCTGGAGCCCGGAGACGTGATAGGCGTGGCCGGCAACCACTGGGACGGATACTCCAAAGGCATCAACCGCAAACTGGGCCGCACTGGCCTCTACCCTTCCTACAAGGTGAAAGAGAAAATCGAGACCGTGAAGTACCCGATGTACCCCGAGGCAGACAAACTGCTCAACTCTCAAAAGAAGTAGAAGAAGAAATGAAAAAAAATAAAAGGAGTGAGGAGAAACATGCAGACTCCGATTCCAGGGAAGGAGGCTGCTTTTGTACAGAAGAGAGAGGCGTACTTAGTGCGCAAAGCTGGGAAGAAAAGAAAAAGCCTGTACCCAGGGCTGATAGGAATGAGAAGGCACTCTGTGTGTTTATGTGAGAGCGCGCGCGTGTGTGTGTGTGTGTGTGTGTGTGTGTGTGTGTGTGTGTGTGTGTGTGTGTGTGTGTGTGTGTGTGTGTGTGTGTGTCTGTATGTATGTGTGCGCGGACGTGTGTGTGCACTTGTGTAAATGCCTGTGCATATGTCAGGTCATGGAAGACTTGCACCCTACCACTACTCCCCCTGCCCGATGCTCTGACGTCGGGTCTGTAGAGATGTAGACGTGAACATTGATTTTAAATAAAGCAAGAAAACAATTCTAATCTACACAACTGACCGAGCTCACTCTCCCGAGACAAGACTGGGACTACTGTAGGACTCGCACAACCCAGAGTGAGCTTCAGATCAATGACTGGAAAAAAAGATGACAAACTGGGGGAAAAAAAAGTGTTTTTGATTTTTATTTAATTCTTTTCAGTGGTTTTGATTCTAATCTTGCCTTTTATCTTTTTCTCCTGTTTTTTTGTTTTGTTTACTGAATGTACTGTATCCTCTTCTTGCCATGCTCACCGCTGCCCCACCCCCCCACACTCCTGCTTCCCTCACTGTGCTTCCTCCATCTCGTCTTTACATGTGCAATTAATTTTAAAATACCATATTGTGCTTTTATTGAGTGTTTTTAAAGGTCTTAATTTTGTGCGTATGGGGCTTGTGGATTGTATACTGTACAGTGTGTTTGCGTGCGTGGATGGATGTGTGCGTGATCAAGTGTGCCTGTGTGTGCTGTTTAAGTCTAAGGGGCCATGTCACAGCCTGATTAATGGTGAGCAGTGTGTGTTTTTATTTCTGGCTTTCCTCCTAACTGAATAGTGTTTGTGCGGCCAGCAGGAGACTGGCAGTGACAGCAGGGACTGTCCTCAGCCCCTCCAGCACTTGGAACAATGGTGAACTCCAGTCACTCTGCTGGTGACCTCTAGTGAACAATGGTAAGATTATATGGAGTATGGTGAACTCATGGTGCACGCACACACACAGACACAGGAGCCGTCCCGAGGCTCACCAAAAGAAGCACTCCACTGAGATGATGTCCTTTTCGGCATCTCTGTCTCTTCTGTCCATCTGTTTGTTTATTTTTTACTTTTTACTTTTAACATTGCTGTTTTAAAATAAATGAGGAAAAATATGCCTATGTTTAAAAAAAATAATGCTATGTCATATCAAACCCAGAGTCCCCATCATGAAGGCTTTTTTTTCATAACTTATGTTCTTGGGCATTGTCTTTGATAACCACAGATCGAATAAACTTGAGAAACCAACACGGCATTTTTTATCTCCTTTCGGTCTGATTCTGTTCACCATCTGCTCCTCCATCTCTTAACAGGCAGCACCTGCTCGTTCTAAAATGCTGAATATGCTTCAACTGCATTACACACATTCCAAACTGGGAATCAAGGCTTTTTATATATTTGAAGAGTTCATTTCCTGAAGGGTATCATCTATTTTTGAAGAGTAAAAGTCATTACCTGAAGTTCATCTTTTGATATCTCCATAAAAAGGAGGACCCTGCTTCTGAAATTGATATAATTTTGGCATCCCAGGATTAGAGCTACACTCTTACCTTCAAAAGTACCAGTAGTTTGTTTTATTAATCATTCAGTAAGACTGAATCCATTTTCAAGTCATTACAGAGCAAAAACTCTTAAATCTGTCTTGGATTTACATTTCAAATTGAAGACCGAGATCAGTATCTTCAACAGAGACATTACCGTCCTTCATTTAAATATTCCTTGTGACAGCTACATGACATTTCTGCCCCAAATACCAAACATTTGTCTCCATGTAGCCAAAACGCACCCGTAGACTTCCTGCTTTCATCTAGTGTCCTACTTCCTGCATGTCTCAATCGTTTATGATCTCGTTCTCGGTGTCTTATTTATGGGCTGTCTTGTTACTTTCTTACTGAGGGGGCTCTGGGAGTTTCATTACAGATCCCTCTTTAATTTCAACGCTGATCTGCATGCTTCGTTGGACACCCATAAGGAAAGCCGCGGAGATGAGCTTTTTTGCAAGTGCAAATGAGAATAATAGTTTTATTGGGGTATTTTTTCTGCCTGACAACAATCCGCAACCAATTTAGCCCACGTTGACAAAGCGTTCACAATGCACATGCACCGTACAGCAGTTCATTAACCATCTCTCTTCACTGGGAAAGAGTCCCTCGTGAGCTTTATAAATGCACACGCTAACTGGAGGGCACTTTAATTAAAATGCACTCTTTGCTGTCAGGGTGGCCTGTAACAGTCGTTTAAAAGAGATGTTAGTTCAGTTAATTATTCTGTTAATTGAACACTGCTCCTGATAGAGAGCATTCAGGTTTTCAGCAGGCTGGTTTCTTTCTCTGCATTAGTGGTTTAAAAAAATCTAAGCTCATTGAGAGCAGAGTGAGGCCTCCTACATGAAGTTGTGTGTGTTGAAAGCCTAGGGAACCTGTCCCATCTGAGTGCCTGATCCATTTCCAAACGCATGTGTCAACAGGTTAAGTTGTTTTCATGTGTACAAGTTTGTCTTAAAGCAATACTCACATGGCCATAGTTGTATAGAAAGAGTTATTGGTTGCTTCCTTCTTTCCATACTGGTCATGAAGAGATCCTTCTCCTAAGGTAGCCTGGCTTACCGTACAGTGCTGAGATAAAACCTGAGATGCACAGGATGTCAGGCTTTCTCCTCCCCTTCCGCTATCTCCACTATCTATTTTGCAAGGACACCATTGCAGCATCCGGGCTTAGCGTTGCCCAAGACAATTGTCATTGGTTCAAAGAAATACAAACAAGCCAAAGCGTTTTTTTTCCCCTATCCCAGAAATTTAACTCATGCAGCCAAACCATATTTGCTGTGGAGATAGGTCTGGCAATGCAATACTACTCCTACTGTAAGGTGACTACTGTGTAAGAGATGAGGCAGGAAATCCAGTCCTTGTTTCATTCCATATAACCTTTTTTTGTTTCCCCAGGCAGTGTCAGCATGCTAACACAGAGACACTTAAGGTATCTGATTAAGTATTTGGTCATGTGAAGTTATCCTCTCTGGACCTTGAATATCTGTGGTGGCGCTAGAGGATCACCAAATTCATTATGGTTCATCCTCTGAGCACCATGAATGTCTGTACAAAATTTCATGACAATGCCTTAGTTGTGAGATAATTCAGTCACAATAAACACACATCCAGTACACACCTCCGCGGGAAGGTGTCACATTGTTGGATTAGGAGTAAATGCAGAGGTTCACCCTTTGTGTGTGTGTGTGTGTGTGTGTGCGTGTGTGTGTGTGTGTGTGTGTGTGTGTCAGTTGTATGCGGTATGAGATGCTGAGGGGTAAAGCAGCGGTTAGGAGTAAGAACAAGCTTCACAATCTGCACACTGTTATTGGCTGGGGGTTACAAACCCATGTGGGGCCTAAAGGCTTTTTGCTGACGCCCATACACACCTCTAGTGGGTCATAACTGATGATTGAGAGGAACTATTTGTGTTATTTAGTCTGTACATTGGAATGGGGGGTTAGGATTTTGTCCCCGATCTCTTACACTGGAGTCACCTTAGAGATAAACCACTTCACAGCCTATATGAAAAATTACAGTGACCAATAACTATTGCAATGTACATGTGGGCACATGAGTGTTGCTTTAAGACAAATTAGAAAACGTGTTAACCTGTCCTTTAATGCTTCAAGAACATGGACCAAGATTTCAATGTGGCAGTGTAACTCTGATGGAATTCATATAATATAGAGATAAGTGGGTACGCCATCGCCTTGTGGAATTCTAATCTTGTAAAGGGCAGCTGAATTAATTCTGACTGACTCATGAAAAAGGGAGAGGAAATGGAAATGATTATTGTAGTCCTGGCCGGCTCCAATCAGTACTCTGGTGGCGCAGCAGTAACAAGTCATGTCTGCCCTACGGTACCTGGCCCACATCAAAGCTGAGGGGAGAAACTCGAACAAGGAACTGTTGGGTTTTCACGAGGCAAAGAAGATTGTAGGGTGTGAATCTTTCTCCTCTTCGCCTTAAATCAACTCAGCAATCTGCTGCAGTTTGGCTTTTATTAGCTCAGTTTTTTTAATCCCACCTGTTGTCTCAACTCACTATAAACCTAATTCTTGGCACAGAGCAGGGCCAACTTAAGCCACTGGGAAGTACATCATTACTCAGAGGAATAAAGGCATTTTGCTTGGCACACGTACTGTACTTAACTGTGATCCCTGCTGTGAATCCAATAAATCTGTGTTTCTAATGGAGTGCTGACACACCTGAGGACAATAGTATTACTTGGAAAAAAGATACCTTTTCTTTACGAACGACATAAAGAATGGTCATTTTCTTATTTGATTCATACAGCAGGTTTAACATTTCAACCTCTCCACTCTTCTTTTGGAGGTGGAGGTGAAGGTCTGCCTGAATTAAGACCAGCTTGATTATTTTTATTGTAACGTATTTGGAAATACAGTTTTCAAGGATGTATTACATTGTCAGACTGCCAGACCGCTGTGATTGTACACTATATTATTAAGCTTTTAGTTGTATACTCTGCCATGCATTGTGCCTAGATTTTTTTTTTAAAAGACAGAAAAGATTACATGTTCATATTTATGAAACATAGTAATAGCATTCAATAAAAGTTCTACATATTGCTTTCATCCTGCAAGCATAGGTGATCAAGGTTAAAACTCTTTTTTCTTCTGTCAGAAATATCAGCAGAACATGCTTGACAGCGGTTTCCTGAGTTGCATGTACTAGCAGTGGAGTTGTTGACAGTTTCATGAAGAACACAGCTGGCCTGAGAGCTATGTGATGTCACACAGATAATGGAGCTGCAGTTCCTCGACTCTCTGTAGCTTCCTTTGTTGTAAAACAGACAGAGCGCTTTGTATTACCAGCCTGATGAAGACCAAGTGTGTTATTAGCACTGTGACTATGATGTCATAACAGTGTATATTAATACATGGTAATGATGGCAGTGCATGTAATATTGTGATAGCATATGAAGATGTGTTAAAGGATAATTGTGGTTTATTATAAAGTCTTTTTTTCATAGGTTTTTGGCCATCACTATCAGTAATTGTTGAGATATGGGAATGCATCTTTGAGCAGTCAGACAATTATCCAATTTTTTTGAAGGCTGTGAAGTCTTCGCTTCAAATTTTAAGTATTTCTCTATAACATTGAATATTCATGACTAAACACAAATCAAAGTTTAAAAAGGAAAACATCAAACTGTGTGTTTTTACAGTGATAGTGACCAAACAACCCACCAACTGATCCAAATGTTGCTAAACTATGATTAGTGCATGGGAGTATGTGACATCACATTTTTCCAACGAAGCCCCATCCACTTCAAACCTGTGAGAAAAGCACAGAGGAAAAAGAGAAATACAGAAAACTCTGATGTGAAAAAAAACTGCTGTATGTAGCTTTGGCAGAAAAGACTGTGCTCATGTAAGAACCTACTGCTCAAAGTAAGACGCCAACTGAGAAAATACAGTAAGTTGTTAGAGGCTGTAATCAAACCCCCAGTTCAAACTTCTTTTGGAGAGAAAATTAAGGCAACCTGTGAAATGATTCCCCAAATTGTACATAGTAAACATTCATGACGGTTTCAGACCAACTGCACTTACCACTGTTGTGCGCACACATGGTTTTCCTGTGCCATGAAGGATAATTACCATTCAAGTTTGGTTTTTACCATTAAATAAAGTGGTTTAGCTAGAGGTCGCCAGGCAACAGACCAGTACTGGACCATGGATCATATGCTACTGGGCTGCAGGGAAATGATATGGTTGGGGAATAAAAGCTGAATACTAATTATATAACGTTATATGCTATTAAGGGCAATTAATTTTTTTCATGGTGATTAACTTGATGCAGTTTGTCTGTTCTGCACTTTTCCTCATGACTCCCTGTACACAGATTTCTAACAACAATAGGTCATCAGCATGCAAGGCAGACAGTCTGTCAAAAGCATTTAGCACATGAAATCTGTGATGACAATATGTGAGTGTTGCTGGGAGGTCTACCTGTATGTTTATATTTGGTGAAATACAGACCTAATAACGGTTCTTTTTTATGCTCATCCACTCTCTCTCTCTCTTTCTCTCTCTCTCTCTCTCTCTCTCTCATGCTCTCTCCTTTCTCCCTGTCTCTTTCTGTAATTGTCTAACTTGATATTATGATTGTGTGTTGGGAGGATAAACAAAGAGAGGTCACACCTGAACTAAAACGTATATGATTGGTGAACCTGTGTATGAACCCAAAAACAACCTAACGAGAGACCCCTTTCTAACTTTATCTTCTTGCATGAAAAATTACTCACGTTAATTAGCCACCACAACTGCTGCGCCTGGTTTAGATACTCTGACTAAACTCTGGGCTCATTGACAACTTGTCAGAATGTCTCATGTTTTGGCCCCATTGGACTTTGCTGGTGTGATGTGGATGTCTTTCTCAGCAATTAGTTTAGTGAGTAAAATATTATCATAACCAATTAAAAATGATGGCCAAAACTTAAAAGAAAATAGATTCCAAGTTGTAACAAACAAGAAGATTCCTTTAAAGTGCAGTCTTTGATGCTATAATTCTGCCTGGACAGGGATGTCGCACTTTATAGTGACCTAATATGCTTTGTGTCCGTTGGACTTCAGCTCTACTGTACAGCACAAACAAAGACTAATGTTGCTGCTGAAACATCCACTATCCCTCTGAGTCTCCATGTGAAGCCTGCTGCAGCAGCTGTGGAGAGGAGAGTCCACAGCTCCATCCCCTGCCCCGCCTCCCCCTGCTGCCGCCTGCAGGGTTCAGCCCACTGTGATGACCATTAGCGTCTGGCTGAGGCTGCAGGAGATAACAGGTGATTTAGGGCCCTGTACCCCAACACAGCCAGAGAGAAATGGCCGGCTGCTGCTTATCTTCCCCTCCGCCATATTCCACACACTTTTACATTAGGCTCCCCTATTCAAAGCCATCTGTCTTCCCAGTCAGGGTTTGATAAAACCGCCTGCGTACCACACGAAGGGGGAGGAGTGGGAGACTGGGGAGACACACACTGCCACTCCGTCTGCATACTTATACACACAGCAATGCAGAGGATCATGGTGGAAGTCGACAACATCATGCTTGCTGAATACTTTATCCACGCTGACTTAGAGCCCGGGGCGAAACAGTGGGACTCGACAACAATAGCTGAGCACAGCACACGAGAGATACTGTACCTGGTTGTAAAAGAGAGACCTAAGTATGTAACATCACCCCTGGACTAATTGCAAATCAATGGTCTTGGTGAGATGAATGTGGTGGGGATAATAATCGCCCAGGGCTGCTGTACATCAACTATTCATGCACACTGCCAAACCATAATCACAGTAGGCGCACCAATAAAAGCTCCAGAGATGTTATCATTCCTCAACAGAAAAAGGCATTATATGTCGTTGAGGGCTTTCTACCTCGGAGCAGGGCAACGACAATGACAGAAATATCATTCCTACTGATTGCTCAGAAGTCTTTGACATGCCAATAGACTGGTGATTAAACCTTAATGCTATAACATATTTGGCAGCCTCCAGCAGGAAACGGGATTAGCCTACTTCATACTTGTTGGTTTTGCATATGTGAGGAAATATCCACTATCTCTAGGGCATGAGAGAAAAATGCCTGTTATCTTAAGAAAAACACACTGATGATCCAGAGGAGATTGGATGTAAAGAGACTGTTAAATTCATATGTGGAGCAGGAGTTGTATAATTGCCCCTGCTTGCTGATTTTCACCACTGTGGAGGCTAAGTGGGCAGTGGCTGTCTTCCTTTAGTCCCTGCTCTGTAATTATGGTGTCATTGTGTGACAGCAGAATAGCCTCAGCAGCAGCTAAAGGACAACAAGTTATCTGGTGTGGACATACGCTGAGAGAAGAGTGGGCTGTCCATCTAGCGTTCTTCTCTACGTCCATCTCTTTCCTGTCTTCTACCTCTCAGACCTCCATCTCCCCTTACTCGCTTTGCCCTTTGTCCCCTCAAAAGCTGATGACCAAGCACACGTTAAAAGTGCCTATGCAATTAACTGTATCGCACAGGTTAATACGTTCCTCCTGATGGCAGATTATGGCCCATGTCTTGAGTGCTAAAAAAAAAAAAAAAGTCTTGAGTGCTTCCTCGTTCAAGTCTGTTTGACCCCTGCACTCGGGTGATCAGGCTGGATTGGTGCCAGGGTGGCTTAGTAGTTAGAAAACCCATCGAATAACATCAAGACGTTAAGTGTAAAAAAGGACTTGTTATTTATGTTCGGGGATCAGCCAATCAGTGCCTTTGTTTTCGGGGTCACAGAGAGGACAAGTTAAGTTTCGCTTCTAAGTTAGTAGTGAGAGTGGCCGAGAGAAACACACCGTAGGTATTTCTTAAGTTGTCGTCTGTGTCGCCATCTGTGCATGCGTGCGTTCAGAGACATGTGAGTAAACTGGTGTAAATGTTTACATATGTGTATTTCGGTGCCTTGGGTTTATATGAATGTTGTCTGTTGTGGGATACAGTTGAAAAGCAGTATGTTAGCATAAAGTTCGCTAGCAGCATGCTAATGCTTAGTATTATTAGTGTTACACTACTGTGCTTATGTGTGTACTCACATGACATGACACTATAATTATTATCGTGTTTACAATGGTTTTGTATTAGAGAACTATGTTTGGGTTGCTGTTACTGAGATCCCAGCAGTAAGAAGGCTGTTTAATAAGGAGCTGATGTGTGCTATTTGGTATATTATTTGGTTATTTTGATATAAGCAGCTGTAGCTACTAGGGGTGTACGATTCAGAAAATGTCACGATTCGATTCCGATTTTTAGACTCACGATTCGATTCAGTCGATTTTTGATTCAAAAACGATTCTCGATTCAAAAAACGATTCACAGTATGTAAATGTAGTTACTTTTCCCATGTGATTGCAGTAGACATACAATTTAAAAGAAATGAAACACAACAAATTAAATGTAGTTTGATATTACTTTATATGTCTTCATACAAAAATAAAAACTAAAAACTGCAAAAGTGCCAAGCTTTGGCCAGCTTTCAAATACATTTAATTCAAGTATAAAACTGTTAAATAAAAAGAGCTTTTATATTTAGCTTTAAAGTGCTGTACTCAGATCAAACAAAAAAATACTGCTAAATGTGGTTTAAAGATTTCAGCTACCAGGTTGACTGTTGAAATGTGAACTCGACTGGGCACATTGAACTTCTTAAAATTAGGCCCTTTCTTTTTAGAACTGTGGCAACTACAGTCCATTCAACAGAACTTTTGTGATGTGTCAGAATCACATAATGGATACACATTTAGGTGTGTGTGTGTGTGTGTGTGTGTGTGTGTGTAACCAGTTCATAGTCCACCACTGGCTGGAATCTGTACATTCTTTTGCAGAAACAGAAGCTGGCCCAGCTAACAATTTATGGTTCCCAGAACGTTCTTCTGGTGGTGGGAACGTTCCCTCAAGGTTGGGTTTTTGGTTAGGTTTTGGTTCCCATGGAAAGATTTCTTAACGTTCTGGCTTACATCGAACGTTCGGAGAACGTAACCTAACGTTAACGTTTTTTACATTCCCCTAACCTTTAAAAAACTTTAGCAACCATGGTACCAATTTTATTATTACTTTAAACTGTCTGTGTATGAGCAGGAATGATTATATATTAGCAGGAATGAATGAACAGGCAAACTTGATGGGATTTAAAACTTTAATATACAATATAAAATTAACAAAATACAAAAAATATAAATGGCCTAAAAAAAAAAAAAAAAATATATATATATATATATATATATATATACAAGAATTGGAATCAGTTTTATTGGCCATATAGACACATCATAGTGCAAATGTAGTGTGCAAGATGCATATTGGAATGATAAAGTATGTAATGTGTAGGTGAATGGCCAAGGTGGGGATGACCCCACTTATCAGCAGTTCAGGAGAGTGATGGCAGTGGAAAGAAGCTGTTCTTGTGTCTGGTTGTTTTTGTGTGCAGGGATCTGTAGCGCCTGCCAGAGGGGAGGAGGCAGGAGGATGGCAGCAGTGTAGAAGATGGCCAACAGCTCTTGTAGTAGGCCATGCTTCTGCAAAAACATAGAGCTCCATGGTTTTAAAGGCTCAGTCCTTCTCAGCTGGCCTAAAAAGAAAGAAACAAAAATTTGATATGTCATACTAAGAATGAACACGTTGACAAAAGCAAGACAAATATCAATCACAATAAACAATAAATAAATCACAAATATTGATAGTTTTTGATTATTATGAACATTATTATTATGAACATCACATAGAAAAATTTCAATTTACTGTCTGTGTGGGGCAAACTTAAGCACTTGCCCAATCAAGTCCTCCGTGTCTGCTGCAGTCAGCGTGGGGACGTTTTTCTGAGAGGCCGCTAGAGTAGAAGTCAAAATGAAGCAAAGTTACAAGTCAAATTAAAACCGCTTATCAGCCAAGCTAAGCATAATAATGGTGTGAACAATAAAATGGCCACTTAATTACCATTTTGTTCCTCCTCTCCTGTTGACCGGGACTCCTGTTGAACTCCTGCAGCTCGGTGACTGTCGAGCAGGGTGACAGCAACATGTCATCGACTGGAGCAGAGGGAGGTGACTTTAAGGTGTCCTTAAGAGCATGAGCAGCTCATCCATCTTCTCCTCAAATGCGTCCATCCGCTGTGCCATGCGGGTAATGGATGTCCTCATGGCTATGGAAAAATGAATGGTGTTAGTTTTAGTGTTATACATTATATACTTGCATATGTGAACAACTTAAGTGAGTTTTCTTACCTCTCATTTCCGTCTCCATGGCTGAGCCACCTCCCTCTGTGTGATGAGTTCTGCTGTTTACAACAACAACAAACGTTAAGTTACTCTCAAGTTCCTCGTCATGAAATTGTATTTATTTGGAAATGGAAAATTCAAAGCTGCTCCTCAGCAATACAAGACTGTATTGTGAGGGTGATCTCATTTTCTACCATACATACACAAAAATCACATCACAGTATAGCATCTCACTCAACTCTTAATATGCACATTGCTAGCCAACAGGAGAAATTAGAGTATACTGGGAAAACCTTACTTGAATTATAACAATATAGCCTATGTGACAAACATGAGAACCAACGTTTTATACATGTCAACAGTTTCAGTGGGCAAAGTTAAACAGTCCGTGGGTTTGGGTGACTGCACAGATAACAAAAAGAGTATAACGTCTAACAAAGAAATACACATACCTGCAGAAGACAATATCACATTATTTGGCTTCTGGTCTACTGTTTCCTTTATCTGCTCCTAAACATTAAATAACAGAATTTACACACTCAAACTGGGCTGCAGAGCTTCTGTTATTTTACATTGCACAGAAACGAAAATGGCACGAAAATAAAAAGAGTTAACAAAGCATCGTTTAAACTTATATTTAACCGTAAAAACGGCACTAAACAGCTTACTTAATATCGTATTAGCTTTGAGGCTCTAAAAAGTGAAGGGTCACATCACAATTTTCAAAGAAAACAATAAAATGGCGCAGCAGATTCTTACACGCAACCTACCTCAGCAGTGAGCAGTACGAGTACAAGACGGAGGAGGAGACGGAAGCTACGGCAACTTAGGAGGTACAATAGAGGCGCAGTGAGCAACAACATCTCCGCCGGACACAATAGCAATATGATAAATATTTACCTGAAAGCCACTGAAAGAAGACGGGTTCCCAGGCCAAGTTCTGTGTATCCAGAAGGACTTTGGTGTATGTACAAATAGCACAAAACGGAAGTCAGGACAGGACTTCAGTCGGTCACCTGAAAGCAGAGGCACTGTCTTCCCCCTACCGGCATGGGGGTGAACGGTTGGATTTGTACACTGAACTGAGCCACTTTTGAAGTGAAATGTGAAATGAAAGAAGTGAATTTTCTTAGTTGTGAAAATCGTTCTATTGATAGATTCTCGTTTTAAGTATTTCACCTAATAGCCTACAGTTAAAAACCCGAAATCAAACACAAAAGTATTGTTTTTAGAAAAATTGATATCAGCTTAAAAATAAATATTCTCTTGCTATGCTGTTTATCTTACTTAGATTTTATAAGACCAATCATTTTTGAGTGAATCTAAATCAAGTGACTGCAAACCTTTTATATGCTACTTCAAAAACTTAAATGGAGCTGGTTTGGCTGTGTAGAAGTGCACCATCATTGTCTTTGGCAGGTTAAATTTCTTCAGCTGCCGCAGGAAGTACATCCTCTGTTGGGCTTTCTTGACGAGGTCCTGGGAGATGATAGTTCCCAGGAAGCGGAAAGACTCCACAGTGTCACAGAGGGTGATGTGGGCAGGTGAGGCTGAGTTCCTCCTGAAGTCCACAACCATCTCCACTGTCTTTAGAGCGTTGAGACCTAGATTGTTTTGATTGCACCAGGTCACCAGGTGGTCAGCAACCCACCTGTAGGCACGAGTCCAATGAGGGAGGTGTCGTCCGCAAACTTCAGAAGCTTGACGGACTGGTGACTGGAGGTGCAGCTGTTGGTGTACAGGGAGAAGAGCAGAGGAGAAAGAACACATCCCTGGGGGGATCCGGTGCTGATGGTCTGTGAGTTGGAGACGTGTTTCCCCAGCTTCACATGCTGTTTCCTGTCAGACAGGAAGTCAGTGATCCACCTGCAGGTGGAGTCAGGCACGCCTAGCTGGGAGAGCTTCTCCTGGAGCAGAGCCGGGATGATGGTATTAAAGGCAAACAGGATCCTGGCGTAGGTTCCTGCGGAGTCCAGTGCTGGAGGATGTAGTGTAGGGCCAGGTTGACTGCATCGTCTACAGACGTATTGGCTCTGTAGGCAAACTGTGGGGGGTCCAGGAGGGGGTCGGTGATGGCTTTGAGGTGTGAAAACACAAGGCGCTCAAAGGACTTCATAACCACAGAGGTCAGGGCGACGGGTCTGAAGTCATTAAGTCCTGTGGTCCTTCGCTTCTTGGGGACAGGGATTATGGTTGAGGTCTTGAAGCAGGCTGGCACGTGACATGTCTTCAGTGAGGTGTTAAAAATGTCTGAACATTTATTAGCCTTTCTAATTGCATCCTGTCATCACTGTCATTTTTACTTGTATGCAGATATTTCCCTTTTGTATTTGATTATTGTAGAACTATACACACACTCACAAAGACACAGACAGTCATCGGCTGGCTGCCAATAAATCTATTGAAAAGCATCAGAGCATTCGACTGCATTCTTACCGATGCACCACAGTGGTCACCTATTCCCAACCAGCTACAGTTACAGTCCTAGTTATCAAGTCTCCATTACAGCCTTGCTAGCAGCTCTGTCCTTGCAGCTAAATGCTCAATATGCTAGCAATGACAATTGTTACGACAGGTCTTTTGATTAGCAGTTTGTTGATGTTATGATATCAGTTTAGTGTCTTTTCAGTGGTGAGCTGATACTGACGTGACCTGAGAGGGCCTGTGTGTGCGATGCTTGATAAGCCAGATGTGCATGTGTGGAAGGGGAGATTCATGGTGGAGATTGAGTGAGGTGATTGCTTTGGGGCTGGGAGCAGTGGCAGAGAGCCTCAAGTGGAATGATTGCCACACCACAGACACACTGAAGAATAACTCAGGGAGAAAGACTGTTCCAACAGAAAAGACTTGGCTTTCTTGTTTTCCCACAACCAGTCTTTGGTAAACCTAAACACACTAAAAGGCTTCCTCTACGAAGCGTTTTGGATGCACTTCTAGATATACATGTAAAAACTTTGTCCTGCTAGTGGGGATAGATGAAACTTCAGAGCATCAATAAAGTCACTAGGATTCATCCAGTGGGGACCATGGATATTAGCATCAAATTTCATGGCAATCCATCTAATAATTTTAGAGATATGTCACTAAAATAAAAAAAATGTAAACCTCATTGGGTCAGGGGAGGAACTCAGGGGATCACCAATGTGTGTCATCCTCTGAATTGCAATGCAATCCTTCCAGTAGTTGTTGGAATATTTCAGTCTGGCCTAAAGTGTTGGGCTGACCGACCGACATTGCCATCTCTAAAGCCAGGCCACTTACCAGGCCCGATACCATTTTTTGCTTCCCGATACCGATTCTGATAACTGAACTTGCGTATTGGCCGATACCGAGTACCGATCCGATACCAGTGTGTCATATATTTTATTATGTTTTAACTAGGGCTGTCAAACGATTAATTTTTTTAATCGCAATTAATCGCCAAATTTCTATAGTTAATCACAATTAATCGCATGTTTTATCACATGAATAAAATTCTATTATTTTGCATTTCAGAACTGTTTTTAAGTACATATTAACAATGGAAAGCCATTCTTACCAGTGTATCTTAATTGCGAATCAAATGAATGCAAAGAAAGTTACTTTATGAACTTGACTTTAAGATTTGTAATTGTTTATTATTTATTTACTGTAAACAAAAGAAACGTGTGAATCTGTCATTATTGCACAATTCCTACAAGTACCTAACCTAACTGAGATGTAACACTAACACTTTGCTTATACAGTACAAACAAAATGGTCCAAAAACCGGCTGCTACAGCAGGACATTTGTAACCTTTACATTTTTCTAATAAGGAATGTAACAATTCTCCTGGACAGAAAAGGGGGTGGGCAATGTCCCAAATGAGAAAAACAGTCAAATAAACGATACAAACAACAAAAAAAACGTATGCTGATATACATATTCAATATAGTACATATTCAATATAGTGTGCAGTAACCTCTAAATAATTTGGCTTACTCACTGACGTCCAGTGATCACTGGTTAATGAGACAGCGTTTGCAGCACTTTGCAGCAGTTTGAGTTGGGCTGTTTTCTCCGTGTCGTACAGGCTGTGTATGCATGAAACTACTGTCCCCCTCGACAACTTTTTAAAAGTAAACTTTCCATTCAGAATCTTATTGGCATCCATTTCGGCGTCTCGCGCTCGCCATCCACTCAACGTAACGTTAGCCTACTACTCTTTGGCCGGCTCGCAAGCCCAAACAAGTGTGTGCAGCGTGCCTGTTGTTTTGTTTCCGGGCTAGCTGGATCCGGTGTGGTGTTGTAGTTTTTCTAATGTTACTAGTTGTTGCAACAGCATGTGAAAAAAACTACAACGTTTGCTAGGCCAAAAAGAACGTTAATCTCGCGCTAAAAAAAATTAGGCCGTTAAAATGGGTTTGCGTTAACGCCATTAATAACGCGTTTAACTGACAGCACTAGTTTTAACAACTGTATTGACCCTTTGCACGCGACGTTACGCTCCACTCGCGCGAATTATGAACGCCATGACGGACGGCGAAAGAGCTATGCTGTAGATGGACGGCAAGCTAAACTCGTACGTTTTCGTTCGTGTTTGTGTTCTCACATTCACAATCTGCAGAGTAATCCTCACCAACACAAGCATATGTATGTATTGCCTTTCTGTTTTAAATGAGTGATAAATAAAATTATCCTCAACCAGCTAGCTGCTGTGCTAACCAGCTGTCCTGCTAACAGGTCCAACCTGATGATGACCCACATAACTAGCTAACATCGGGTATTCACTGACCTAGCTACATATCCAAAAAAGAAAGCCGTTCCCTTGATCATTTAACTTAACACACATACAAAAAATATTGGTTAAATTAAAGATGACATGGCACGGAAACTAGCTTCAAAAACGAGTTAAATGCGGGTCTGCGGAGCTCCTACCCTGGCTAGCTGAAGAGCTAGCTGCAGCTAGCTTTGGACTGCTCGCTAGCTGCTGCCCATCGTGTCGTAATATCCACCGGTCAAATCTTAACATAGGCTACACAGTGAATATAATCACAGATAAGAAGGTGGCTAGATGTTACAATTATGTGTGGTTACTACTGATCATAGACACTCCGTGATTTACTGCATGGATTAACGTGTGATAGATATTTAATGACTGCACTTCCCAGAGCTGGGATGCGTTCAGGCATCCATTAGCTAGGAAGTTGCATTGGCACACCCAGTGAACAACGGTATGTGGGTAGCCACGACCGACCATGTCCTCTAAAAACATGGGCTACGTGTTATATAAATCTTTACTTAAGTAAAGAATAGATGTTAATACAAAATAAACCCTAGATTGATGTCTTATCTTTGCCATTATGAGGTACCTCCCCCGCCGTCAGCGTAGCATCGCGTACCTGTAACCCAGCCAGCTACAAAGCACTGGTTAGCATCCAGACTTTTAAAAGCTTTGAGATCAGCACCAGTATATGGGGATACCCCGTTTACCACATAGTGGTACAGATCGTGTGGACTGAAGTCGGGCAGACTCAGTGATTTAATGAGGTCCGTGAAAACGGAGGGAGAACGAATTAAGGGTCGGTATCCAATCCTGCTATCTTCAACTTCTCCAAATACTGCTCTTTGTGAGCATCTACCAGATGCCCTACCTCGACCGATAACGGCACGACAACTTGTTGTTCAATAGAAGAAGCCATATAAAGCCATAAATACAGTTTATTTAGTGTTATGTATTTCAAACTGATTGAAACTATGAAACTTTCCGCTCGTCCACTACTGCTTAGCCTGTGCTTCCGCCGTCCGTCATGGCGCCGTCACGTGATCGTGTGACGTGTTTGCAAAGGGTCAATACTACTTTCCCTGTATGGATGTGATATTATTTCTATCTTTGTTGTCAGTCTGGCTCAGGTTAAACTCTTTGTGAAACATGAACAATGAATGCCACAGAACATTCTTTTATTATGCAGTTTGTCAGTTATAACGGAAAAAGAACATAAATAAACTACTTTAACGTAGATTTTCTTTAGGGCTTTATTATGTGGTATCGGATCGGTGCATAAACTGCAGTACTTCCCAATACCGATACCAGCGTTTTAGGCAGTATCGGAGCTGATACCGATACTGGTATTGGTATCGGAACATCTCTACTTGCATGCCTAAAAAGATCACAGCTCTGGTCCCTGCAGCAGCCAGACTAGCTTGTCCAACTCTGCCTTTGCTTATTTTATCTGCCTCTTTTAACATCTACTGTACATTTCTCTCTGTCTCAAACGAGTAATGCAGAAAAGCAAAATTGTAATTGCACAGCATGGAGTATGATAATTGAAGTGCTCTAAAAAAAGTCTTCCATTAACACTAGGGAAATGATGGACTGTGCTTGTGACATTCCAATGGAAAAGTAGCCACTTTTGCCAGTTGGCACCCAACCAGCCAAAGACTTATTCATTAATTTCTCCTGCTATGATACATTCACTGCCAGGCTTTTTTAATAGACCCCCCCCAAAAAACTTAACTGGCATGAGTTTCAAAACAAAGGTTTCAGTGTCATTTTGATTATGCGTAGTTTAATCAAATGTTAATTCAGGCACATCTGACATCATCCCACAATTATCCAGTTAATATTAGAGGAAGCGGGTGTTTAAAGGAGCCTTGGATGAAAGGTATTACCTATAAGTCTTATAATGAATAAGCCCTAATGTTCCCATTCATGTTAGTCAGGTGATATTTTCTCCATGATTTAGTTTTGTTTCTCTTTTGGGGGGATTAAAGCAGAGTGCTTTTAGCTATTTACGCTATTTAAGGTGTAACTCTTTGATTTCAAATAACTAAAAACCTCATATCTGAGCGAGTTTTGTTGTCTTTTTTTGTGTTCAGCTTCTCCATTGCTCTCCATTGGTTTGTGAGGAATATTCTCCTCTAAGACACGAGAATGTAGTACAGGCTTTTGAAGCTTGGCTCGGTGAAGGTTGTATAATTCCAAGTGGAGCTTTTTTCTCCCCCTCATGCAGATGGGTGAAGTCATGGAGTCTGAAGCTTTGATTAGACACGCTGTTAGATTACTGCCTCAAGCTCCAGTCTCCCTGTGATGATATAGCCTCGCCCTTGACCCAACACTTACCTGCTTCCCTGTGATCCTAGCCACTGTCATCTGTCAAGGCTGCTGGCTGCAGACTGTGAGTGTGCTTGTATATACATACGTAAGGATGGACACGTCTGCTGGGCAGAATGCGTCACACATGGATGAGCTCTCGGACAATTTTGTGTTTTTTGCTTTTTCTTTTTTGTTGACCTGGAAAAATATCATATTATCGCTGTCTTTCATCTCAACCGCCTGATCCCTCCAAGTTGTCTATTGTTAGCCCTGCAGATAGTACATTGGATCGTATTTTACTGTGGCCTTGGTGACAGTATTTCCAAGATCGATGGGCCTTTTTTGCTCGCTTTGTGGGCGCTGTTGAAAGGACATACAGCAGTATAACTTGTTATTCTCACTGTGGTGCAATTTCACTCTTGACACACATTACAGTGGGTTTCAAATCACATGTTTCACATTTCATCATCAATCTAAATGAAGAAAAAAAAATTATATCAATTAATTCAACATTAATTCAACATTAAGCAATAATACTTTGCCAAGTGCAGATTCAGATTGTATTGTGAATTGAGAGCATAGATAGTAAATTAAGCCAGCACTCACACATGGCGTTCATGGTGTTTTTATTGTCAGGCCCCAATTCAAAGCAGTGAGACCTCGCCAGCCGCCCCTGTCGCCCCCTCTCAGCATGAGAGCGAGTCGAAATTATGAGCAAGCGTTTATTAGGATGCCTGAGCACGCTGTTCATCAGCCGCACAGTGGGGGTTATTTCATTTCCCAAGTTTTGTGGAAAATTCAGGTTATTCATATCATCCCAGATGTTTGCCAATTTACTTAACATCCATAACATATGCAATACCCCAAAGCAAACAAGCACCCTGGCTAATCACAGGTTACTCACTGAGAGGCTGAGTCTAGCGCTGCCAGTTTCCATGCAATATGACATAATTCTAATGTCACCCAGCCAAAGGGGCACACAGCGGAGATTCGGTAATGAGTTGGAGTGTAACAAACTGCATGCCGCAAACACCTTTTTACTCAAAGCTCTTCAAAGGTTCGGCTCACCCAAATTATAAAAAAATATATTTATTACACTCACCTCCAGTGGTATCTTGCCATATGGATAGTTTTGGTTTTCTTTGTCCTGGTTTTACTGCGTGGTCTGCATCCACCCAGACACAAAGGTGGTGAATGCAATTTAGATTGTGGTGCTCACTGCAGTGTTACTCAATCCTGACGTGTCTTTCCAGAAACAATGAGCCTCATGCAGTAACTACTCAAATGAGCAGATTTGTTCTTACAGTAAGATGCACGTAGAAGTGATTTAAAAGGACTTGTGACATTTACCAACTTTCTTGTATTTAGAATATTTAATGAATTTAGACTTCATTATGTTACCGAAATCAACAAAAAATGAAATAAAACTTAATGTTATTTTAACATTCTGTTTAGTGTGATTTGGCTTGCCAGTTTGTTTGGACTGTGACAGCAGGGTTTTTGCTTTCGGCTTGTATTGGCATGAGTATTTTGGCATGACAGCTACAACAATTTCATATTTCATACTAGCTAGGAGATTTCTCACACTCCAATAGCTGCCTCAGGGTCCTCTTGCAAGTTGCTGTCAAGAGGAACTGAGGACTGTCACGTCCCCTTGACCACCATCCTATCTAAATTATGGACCACTTTGCTTTAGCAAGACATTCTTGGCATCTGACTTAATGTCAAACCATTCCTTCTTTATTTCTGTCACAGAACAGCTCTGCAATGACACAGTGTTGACATCTTTTGTAGTGTTTTTTGTCTTTTTGTTCCCAAATATCACGACTCGCAGTGCTAAATTTGTTTTTCTTCTCTGTTGATTTCAGATAAGACCACTTCAAGCTCCACTGTGTAAAGTTCTTCTATTTACTCTTGGGAGACATTTTTGTGAATGAAACCTCCCCACAAATGGAGCAGAACAGGTAGTCTTAGGGCTCCTGCACACTGCCTGTGTGGCGTGAGCGTGTCAGCTGCGTGGCGTGTCCGTTTTTATTTCAGCTCCCATGTTAACAGGTTAGAGCTTGCACACTGCCTGCGTGACATGCACGTCTCAGGCGCGGCTCGAGCCGCGCCGGAAACGCATGCATGCTAGAAATAGGACCGAAGCCTAGCCAAGCGTGTTGGAAGTGTTTCCAGGCAAAATAGAATACGAAAAGATGTTTATATGTCATTTTGACACAAATACATTTAATAAATGACATTTTAATGTTTGAAAGTCTCTAGGTTTTGACATAAATGCAGATATAAATGTAATTAAAAAAAATAATAATAATTATCGATTTTCAAATATTGCACCTGTCAATACAGAACGAAATATTCTGTAGCCTATTTTGCCGTCAATACTGCCAACGTTGTCTTTGCTGTAATCAAATCAGTATATATTTATGTTTAACATGGTATGTCATTTTATCAATGGTACATGTGTACAGACAAGGCTAGCAGCAGCAGCGCCGCGTCAGACACGTTTCTGGTGTGCAAAGACATAGAAAACGCCACGCAGCCGCCACGCAACTGACACGCAACAGAAACGCCACGCTCACGCCACGCAGCCAGTGTGCAGGAGGCCTTATATAGCATTTTGTGGGTGTCGATCAGTAGTGGAAAGTACTAAGTACATTTACTCAAGTACTGTTCTTAAGTACAATTTTAACTATTAATTTTGTACTTTTACTTAAGTAGGATTTTGAATGCAGGACTTTTACTTGTAACTGAGTACTTCTACACTGTGGTATTGCTACTTCTACTTAAAGGTGCTGTAGGTAGGATTGTGAAGATCCAGGACTTAGCCAAAGAATTTGAACATCGACAACTTCTCCTAAGCCCCGCCCTCCACAAGGGAGATTGAAGGCGTGTGCATGAGCAGTGATTGACACACTCGCTAAACACTCAAAATGGCCGCCACGCCATGCCCACACTGTCTGACGAAAAGTTTTTCTTTTAATAACTTTTCATCTTTAAGGTGTTGAGAAGATACAGACCAAGTTTGAAGTCCATCGGATGAAATCTCTTGGAGGAGTTCGTTAAAGTATGGCACCTTGACTTTTAGGCCTACTTCCTGTTGCCACTAGGGGGCGCTATGACTTTAAGTAAATATCGGCCTTTATTTGTCCTCAGAGTTGGACTCTTATGAATCCTGAAAAGTTTCGAGCCAGTTGGACAATGTACACTCGAGTTACACCCACTTTGTGTTTTGATGGCGAAACGCACAAAATGGCCGCCCCGCCACGGCCACGCCCTATGACGAAAAGTTTTTCTTTTAACAACTTTTCATCTTTAATGTCTTAAGATGGCACAGACCAAATTTGAAGTTGATCGGATGAAATCTCTAGGAGGAGTTTGTTAAAGTACGACATGTGGAAATGGCCCAAATCGCACTAATTTCGAACTTTGAAATCCAAATGGCGGACTTCCTGTTGGGTTTAGGGTATGGCTCCAATGACGTTTTTTGTACATCTTGATATGTTACATATGTGTACCAAGTTTTGTGAGTCTACGATAAACGCACTGCAGGGGCTCGATTTTTTTTTTACTTTGTAGGGGGCGCTAGAGAGCCATTATTGGGCCCCTATTCCCAAAACCCTTAAAATACGTAAATTTTCAGCAGACTTGATGCGACCGCCAAATTTGGTGAGTTTTTGAATATGTTAAGCCCCTCAAAAAGCCAATTTACTTGCAGAAAATAATAATTCCTTCAGTTCCAATAGGGCCTTCGCCGCTGTCGGCGCTCGGGCCCTAATAATGAGATGCAAAGCAGTAATGTGCAGAATTGCGTCTTCAGATTGTCACAGGATGAACTTAGTTGAGCCTTTATATATCCAGGGAATGTTTTTTGCTGAGCGGGCATGTTCTTTTGCATACTTCTTTTTTAGCTCTGCTCTACTTCACAGTCTGACTCCTATATACAGTAGATGCCCACTGCAACCACAGTCTTCAACTGTAGGATGCTGAGCAACTTCACTTGGGCAATTCAGTGTCAACTAACTGCTTCAAAGGTGTTCAAAAGCACCTTTGAAGCAGTTAGTCACTTGTGCAGTGAGGTAGAGTCTTATTTGTTCTCTGACAGGTTTTTTTCCAGCTGGTCTGAGGAAGCCAAGAATGGTTTGTCTAGCCTGTGGGGGTAGGACAAGACAGAAAGTAAGCCTCAGTCTCCTTCTAGATTAATAATGCAGTGACTCTATTCAGAGTCCCTACGACTAATCCAAGCCCCTGAGAGCCCCACAGTATGTTGGTACCTGCATGTAAAAGCTTTTCCTGCTTTGCTTTGTGGGCCACCAAGCTTGCTTGGAGCTCATAACATGGAGCTAAAATCTAAAAGAGTTCCTGCTGTGTGCTGCAGCTGCAGAGAAAGGCCTGCCATACAAGGGTGTCATGATCAATATTCCTGAGAGTGCTTGCCAAGGCCCCTCTGAGATGAGGTAAAGACAGATCTTATCTACTGTGTGTGTGTGTGTGTGTGTGTGTGTGTGTGTGTGTGTGTGTGTGTGTGTGTGTGTGTGTGTGTGTGTGTTTGAAAGAAGGAGTGGGGGTTGTGAGACAGAGCGAGTGAGAAAGACAGATGGAGTAAGAGTTAGATGGAGAGAGAGAGTTCGACACCGACTCAGCAGCCAGGCTCCATCGGAGATAAATGTTGGGGGATGCACTCTGAATAATTTATACACGCCAAAAATAAAATCAAAAACCTTGTTCTCGCTCCTTACAGATAGATGAGTTCACTGGGATCCCGGGAGACCTGCAGACAAAGTAGGGAGGGTGGGAGACTGAGCTAGGACACGGTAGAAAGCAGGGCTCACTATTAGTGCGTGTCTCATAACTGGTTAATTAACATTTATATTTCATCATGGAATTCATTGTGGTTCATTTGGCCTAACTTGTGGATTTGGAATTAAATAATACAGAGGTGATCATGCATGAACATAATTTATAATAAGCAAAAGCCCTGCATCAACTGTATCGACAGAATGACAAGGTGTGTTTTTCATCTGTCAGCGCTGATACAGGGATGCACTAGTGACATGTAAGGCAAGGCAAGGCAGCTTTATTTGTATAGCACATTTCAGCAACAGGGCAATTCAAAGTGCTTTACGTAAAACATTAAAGAGCAGTTAAAAACGATAACAAAATTAAAAACAGATAAAATACAAGAATAAAAGTCACAGTGCAGTATAAGAAATTAAACATTAAAGAGCAGTTAAAAACAATTAAAAATATAAAAGCAGATAAAATACGAGATTTTAGGCTGCTAGTATGGGACGATGTATAAGCCGTTGTTCTATACACGTAATCCACCCGCAATCCTTGCCGTTCCCAGAACGGGCCGGTCCCACCGGTCTTACTTTTTAATTCACTTTATATGCTTATATAGATTGTCATACAGTTTCAACAATGCAACTTCAGTATAAGAAATGAACAATTATTTAAAGAAAGGCAACATCAAAAAGAAAGGTCTTCAGCCTTGATTTAAAAGAACTGAGAGTTGCGGCGGACCTCCAGTTTTCTGGGAGCTTGTTCCAGATATGTGGAGCATATGTAACAAGGTAGATACCACATTTAAATGTCAAAAAGAGTGATTTGTATAAACTTGGTGATTACTTAAGAATATCTGTGAAAAGAAATACCTTTTCTGTGTTCTTTAACAGCAGCCAATTGTGTACACTTCTACATTATTTAGCGCAAATGTAAAATGAATGCAACACAAGCAGCACATAGTGGAAAAGAGTGCTCTTATTTGAAAAGAAGCTATATTCTGTTATCAAAGTTTTATTGCATTTATTAAAAAGTACAAGGCACAGAGATGATATGTGATTATCTACATGATATTTTAACCAGACAAAGTAAAAATCCAGTAAACCTAAATTAAAGCTTCATGTGGTGTTCGGCAACACTAAATTACATTTTAAAATGATTAAAAATTCATGGTGCGTGGTGCAAAGTAGATTAACATATCTTTTTAGACTTTGCATGAACTTTACACTAGCTAGGGAATCTGTAAGACCTCCAGTCTTTGGAGAAAAAAAAAGATAACCCATGTTATATAGGTATCCAGTGCACTCAAAACACAACGAGGCCTTTAGGTAACTGCAGGTCATTGACACATATCGGCCAGGTGTAAGTGGGATGTCTTGACCAACAACAAGCTTAGTCTCATGAATTTCTAACCAGGGATTCTGACCTTATGGGCATCTCATTGCGCCTTTTTGCCGCTCTGTCCAAATTCTCAGGTCACAAAAGGCCTGCACAGAACAACTGCACAGTGACACGGCCAGCACTACAGTCAGCTTGTCAAGGATATATCTGCTGAGGATATTTCAACACTTTCACTTACAAACAGTGGAATTTCCCTGACAATCTGATGGATCATCTTTCATTGTAAATGTTACCTGCAGAGTTGGACATCCAGTGGTGTCCATCCTCATTTCTTACACATAATCTAAAGTGAATGGGTTTCCCCCTGCCTCTCTCTGCCTCTCTGACATTAGTAGGCAACACAACCTTATTTCTTCTGGGATTTATGAGGTTAATGTTGGAAAAACATAGACATTCACATTTCTGTCAGGTCCATAACGTCAAGGACAACACAGACAATAAAAGCTTTAAGAATTTTTTGAATAAATTATGAATTAAATTTGGCGGTATGGCTCTGTTCAGAGGAGTCCCCTGAGCTTTCATGAGCACCATGAAAGCGCAGTGAATCAAGGGACAGCAGCAGCAGCATTAGGGGACGCTCACACAGTTTAATACTGGGAGAGCTAAACTATTCCCCCATATGAACAGAGCAGCAACGATGACATAGAAGCAAATGCCACGTTATACACGACAAGGTGGAGCAGGGGAGGAGGTGGGTAGCAAAAAGCGAGCAGCAAGCATTTGGAGCAAACTAAAGCAGCAGTAGGAACAAGCTAAAGTAGCAGCATTTAGGAGCAGCTAAGGCAGCAAGCAGAAGGAGCAAACTGAATCAACTTAAGTAGCGCGCCCTGTTGAGTGTAGCCATTTAGCAGCGAGGGGAGTGACCAGCTGATGCGCTAATGCAGATCAGCTGCTGCAGCTCAGCTGATGCAGATCAGCTGATGAGACCGTGTTGTTGACCAATAGCGGTTAGCAACGTCTTGACTACCTGGCCTGCCAGAACTAACGCTAACGCTCAATTTATTTCCTCTGTCATCTGTATCTCCACATTCACAGGAACCAGCATCAAACACACTGAGCAGACATTTGAAACTTTATAAACACTATCTGTTGTCAGTTAAGACGCATTTTACATCAAAACTTAGATCATGTCACCTTTTCTTTAACTTATAACATGTAATACTTTCCATGTGGTAGTATCACGTTTGGAACCATTTCCTCTTAAATGCAGAACTGGTGTCTTCAGTCACTCTAATGGTCATGATACCATTTTCAAAGCTTTGGAGAAATTTAAGTTATTCTGTCATTTGGAATGTGTTTACATATGAATGTTATAGTAATTTGTGTTCCAATTTCCTGATAGTTTGATTTATTTCGAGTCAGATAAGAGATATGGGAGAGCGTTCTAGGAAAGGCTGCATATTTTAGAGGAGTACTATTTTCTAATAAATGCAGTATTTGAGTAAAACTTAATTTGGTTACATAGTTAATATTCATGCAATGTTGCCATAAGGCAACAACTTAGTTCCAAATAAAGTGCCCCCTCTAATCCTTATCACCATATTTCAATGTGTTTTTTTCCATTCACATGAAAAAATGATCATCCACATACAATGTTAATCACACAATGTAGTGTTTGAACTCTGCAGCAGCAATTCTACCAAACCCAGCTGGAATTCAAGTATGTAGAGAATGTTTGGTTTGGTTTGTTTTATCTGCACATCTGAAACAGACTAGAAAAAGACACTGAAAGATATGCAGGAGAAATGATGAGAAAAGTTACCAAGAGATTCAAATACCAGATCCCTAATTGTGCTAAAAGTTATCACATCAATACCTTTACCCATCGCCCCAGTCTACCGCTTATTTGAAACACACTGCACACACATCACACTGATGCAGGTGCAGGTAAACAAAAGTACGCAGGCCATAAAATATATCAATCAAAGCAAAAGTAGGGGAATAAAAACAACAGAACCAATAGTCTCATTCCATTTGTTGTCTAGATATTTCACTCTGGACTAAGCAACTGATTACAGATTGGTTCAATAAAATCACAAAGTATTGTATATATATATAAAAATATCATATATATATCTTAGGGCCTCCATGCTGAGCTCGACAAGGTTGATCTGGATTGAAAACCATATCTGGTATATTTATGAGCAATATCAGGAGTAAAAAGAAGAAAGTTACTATTGAGCCACGGACAAATTGAGCTACTTGCATGTGACTCAATTGGTAAACATTTAATAAACCATTTTAATGGAACTGAGGTAATGTCTGTATCTTGGTTTTGCAGATTTGTTATATTTTACTGCATGTTTCTGCTGCCTAAAGATAAGTCGCAATGTAGGTGAGTGCTAGTCCAGACAGAATTTCAATAACTAATGAGAAGATAAGATATAGAATATAGAAACATTGTTGCTTTTGTTAATGGGATGGTAAAATTTCCAAATGGTTTAGCCTCAAATGAATCCACAAACCCGACAGCATCTTTTAGAATATCGTGATGACTTTTTGTTTTGACAAGATCCAAGTTAAATTAGTAGGAGTTGTACAACCTCAGACAGCATAAAGCCTGTTTCTACCATATATTATACCTATATTTCTTATATCTCTGTATCCCACTCTTTGATACACTGGGTCCGAGTTCAATTTGATTAAAGTGTTTTACTTGTGCTAAACTGATGGAGAAATGCCATAAGCTGCTTCTTTTAATGGGCTGGCTTCAAGAGGGTCACCAGAGAGAACGAAAGAAAACAGAGAGCAATGACCACATTCTTTTAAGAAATTTGCCAATAATTCAATTATAACCAGCAAACATACAAATAACACAATTTACATTGATAGTCATTAATCTTTCAACTTACCTTAGTATTACACATTAGATTTGTTTTCAAGATTTTGATTTGGCACATTCAACAGAGAGGTTGCATAGAAAATAAGTGCAAGCCTTATTTTTTTTATTGCATGACTAGTGGTAGTAGAAAATGAAAATAAATTAAACAACATGATAGCCAATAAACAGCAGTGAATTTCTTCTTCTTGCTTCTTTTTTTTGATGTGTGGAAATGTCCCCTAGGCTATCAGACAAACCTGATTATCAGACAAAACATGTAAACCTGGGTTATTAGGTATATTATGTGAATGCTCTAATTGAGCAATTACCTTTAGTGTGGTTATGCACAGTAATCAGTTGCTGTTTTCCCACTTATGCTTGCTTTGTCCTACTCACAGTGTCTATTTCACATTCGATTTTTATTCTCCCCTTCGGCCTTAAGGGGTCACTGAGTCATTTAAATTTTCAGATTTTCAATATTGGATTTTTGTCCCTGAGGGGAAAGCAACATAATGATTTATTGCATTGAGGGTTTTAATTGCTGCCTGTGTCCACTAAAACTAGACGAGTGTCATTGCCCTGAAAGTCTCTGACAGTCTGCTTTTAAAGTGTCCTTAAATCTTTTCACCATTTCTGTGCTCGGGAAGTGTGTTCTTGAATGAAGAAAACTCTCCTAGTGATAATATTTGTGAGATAAGATTTGGCAAATCACACAATAGGTAAAATAATTTGTCTAAATCCTCCTTCACATGGAAACCCTAATCACGCCCCCTCCATCCCCCCTCACCACTCTTCCTGGGATCTGCTGAGTGTGGGTACACGTCTATTCTGCTGACAAAAGGAAATCCAATTATTTGATCTAACACTAAAGTGCTGACTTCACAGAGACATAGAGAGGCTAGCCGTCTGCTGGATCCTGGCCTGGGGACACACAGGAGTCCATCTGCTGGGGGCATGGCCCTGAGGCGTGTGTGTGTGTGTGTGTGTGTGTGTGTGTGTGTGTGTGTGTGTGTGTGTGTGTGTGTGTACCTGTATCAATCATGTTATGGGGACAAGTATCTATTCCCACGATAAGGGTACTCAACTCCAATGTGGGGACAAAAAGTCTTAAGGTTAACTACATTTTAGAGGCTGTCCTCGCAAGAAAATCCACAGCATTTGTTTTTGTTCAAATGCATCCTTGTGTAATTGCTGTCTTCTTTCAGATGCAAAGGTGGAAGAAGCATGTGCCACAAAACCTCTTAGAGTTGAGGTCAAGGTGGACGTTAAGATGTGCAAAGTGCCTCACTTTGACACCAGAGACTAATGCCCTCATCCTGTCCCCTACAATATGTCAATGTGGCTCCATGGCCACAATCGTTCCACAACTTTAAATCTGCATCAGTTTATTTATTTGATTTGGCCACTGTGGGTACCACACCGACATATTACATCTTTTTAAAGATTATTTTTTGGGCTTTTCCGCCTTTAATTCATAGGGCAGCTAGGTGAGAAAAGGGAGGAGACATGCAGGAAATCGTCACAGGTCGGACTCGAACCCTGGACCTCTGCGTCGTGGCATAAGCCTCTGAGTATATGTGTGCCTGCTCTACCCACTGAACCAACCCAGCCACATTACTAGCTTTTTAAATTTATATGGTGAAAATGTTCTAGCAAACAGTTGCCTATCTACACATCCAGCAGACATGGAGGAACATTAGCATTTATATACAGTATATAGTCGTGTTTCTCGCAACCTGATGAATGTGAGCCTATTATTAATTATTTTTTCTACACTAGCTCTGTTTTGGTCTCAACCAACTCAGTTGATGTATGCTCCACTATGTTCACCAGCTAGTTGCTAACTTTGTCTGTCTGCCGTTTGGTGCTGGGCTGCTGCCTGATGCATCTGGAAATAAGATTGAGCGAGACTGAACCAGAACAGTAAAGCTGCAGGCTGGAAAAGATAAACAATGAGCGGAAAGATGCTAAAACAGTCCAAAGAGCTTATTAACCTTTAGAGTGACAACAAAATACAGTAAGGACCGTTACTCAATTGTTCAAGGCACTGTTTGTTGGCTAGACTGGTTTACAGTTAGAGGACTCGGGGAGCATCCTCACGTGTGTGTTTCAGTGTCTGCGTCATTTTAGGGGGTCACAGACAGCACTCGTGATGTGTGACTGGTACTGTGCATTAAATCCAACTTATAAAAGTCAATACTAAAGATGGAAAATTGATTCTAATCACATATCTGAGAGAAATTACAGTACCCATATGTGAACAGGTGTGATAACACACTACAGTATTGTATAAATCATACACCATCTTTAAGGTTATTCTATAGGTTATGCTATTACCAGCTGTCTGCTACTGTACTAGTTTCCCAGGCAAGTAAAATGCTTGTGGTTATGAAAGACTTAATAAAGTTATTTTATATATATAATATCTATTATCAAAAGTACACTCAAAAAATAAACTTGGGCATGTGTTTGATTAGCAAATTTGGAGTTTGCTTAAATTACATGAATTAATGGTGTTTATCTTCATTAAATGATTAATTATTGTCTGTAAAATGTGATTAAAAGAAAATTCTTTTAAAGAAAAATTAAAGATGAATTATTAACATACAGATCAATGCAATGAGAAGTGGATTAATCAAAACAACGACCGCATGTACTGTCAGCTATTGCGCATGCTCCACACCCTTGACCGGCAGCTGATTGGACGAACGCGTCACGTGGGTCTGGCTCCTCCCGAATTTCAAAAGCAACCATAATCGCAGCTCGTTCGGAATACAATCTCGTATTTTACGAAAATAGTTCACCGGAACGTGTTTCTGAAAACATTTTAAGCGAGAAATAGGCCGTACAGTTGCTGAATCGGTCTTCATTTCAGATCGACAAAGGTCAGTTTAAAAGATTTTCGTCAGATTTTGAGAAGCGGCGAGCCGAGCGACCGCTACTCATCTGCATACAGTTGGTTGGATTCATCTGATTCAACTACATAAGATTGAGCGGGCGACTCAACGCCCAGCTTCCCGCGACGCTACCAGAATGCATTGCACAGCTGCTCCCATAGAAATGAATGGGAAGCGGGGACATGACGCTGACGTTGGATACACAGCAGCATTAGCGGACCGGGAATGACGCCCTTCTCTAGCAGAGTGTGTGTGAGCCTCGAGATTTTCGGTTAGGGGTCTGGCTAAATAATGTTACTGTAAGATTAAAACTGGAGAGCAACAGGTCTGTTGCAGTAGCTCTGGCAAGGTAATAACAAGAAGCAAGTTAAAGATAAATCTGTATCTGCATCAAAATTAATTACATGTGATTTTTCTGCCTCTAACCTAAGATTAGATCATAAGTATGATTGTTTCCTTGGTATTAGAGTGTCACTGGTCAGTCATGGAATTCATTTGGCCATTCTTAAAATTATTGATTTCATTATCTTTATAATGGGTTAGTAATGAATAAAATGTAAGCATTTTTAACACACCGGTATGGGATCGGTACTTGGTATTGGCCGATACGCAAGTTTGGGTATTGGAATCGGTAAGGAAAAAAATGTATCGGAACATCTCTAAGCATAACAACTTCTTCTGGAAAAGAACAAACACATTTTTCACATAAGTAGAAATATCTCAGACCACTACTTTGAGCAAATTCACTCCATGAGCTTGTTTTTTAGGAATTGTGCCTTGGATGACAACTTCTGCCCATCCAGATTCATAAGAATCTTCTGCATCACTTTGAAAGTGCATTTGAGGTCTGCTGGGTAACTTAGTATATTAGTCCAAATAACAAAGCACAGGTGTCCCCATTGTTTCCCAACGCTGGAAAAAACAACGTGAATTCTTGAGTTTAAAAAACGTTGTCCTCCACGTTTAGTCATGAAAAAACAAGCTCTCTCGTTTCCAAACATTTGTACCTACGTGCACCTGTTACTATAACGTGAGGTTTCAATGACCTTAACCATCACACATGACATGTGTGTAACGTTAGACATCTCTATCTTTATGCTGTTGTACAAAAAATGTCTGCACTGGCTGGTTGCTGGTGCTGATGCGCCCACTCAATAATCACGATTTTATTCTAATTTAATCAATGAGTGTGTAAAGGTTTCTTGGACTTAAACAGTAGTTTGACAAAACAATCAATTGACTAGCTTTTCCTGGGACTTTGAATCACATCGTCTTCCTCAGTAAATGGAGTTTGCTCAGTTTTTGTAAAGGTTGACGTACATAGGGGGAGATCATAACCCCTGTCTCTGTTCAAGTCTTTAACACGAATGTGGGTGGCCTCCTTGATCTGTCAGTTGTACATTTACTCCTAGTAGATGACTTTAAGCCCAATGTTGCATAAATAAAAATGTAAAATGGATTTGCATGTTGTCATTTTGTATGCATGTTTGGTCATATACAATACATTCTTGTCCTAGGAATGAAAACAACACTAATTAAACCAGCAAGATTGACATCAGTTCATTCAACAACACTGACATTACTATAACTGACAAACCCTATATGAGTTATGTCAAGGTGAAATTTTGTTCTACTGAAGTTTTTGACCAATGTAGAATACACTCAAAAACAAACATATAAATTCAACAAGATGCAAATGAGCTGAATGCAAATACTAATATTATGTTTAACCAACACACGTATGCTGTGTTCAAATAACATGATAAATGTGGTTTGACTTAACTTGGTTTGTTTAGATGGAATATAGGTGGCATGATTAAGTCATGTTCATCCAATGAATTATTTTTTTGAGTGTAATCTGCAGAGGCACATATGAAACTTTCTTCATTGCTGGTTTCATCTCTGTCTTTCCTGTTATGTTTTTTAAATCTATATAAATCATCAGAGTTTCCCTGCTTAGGCTGTTAAATTCTTTTTGCTCTGGTATCTGCCATTTCTCTTTTGTGTAGTGAAAGCATTTGACTTTGTCTGACCATATCTCATAGAAAGATAAGCCAAGCACAAGCCGGAGAGCAACTTTCTGGCAACTCTGAAAACTGGTCTTTTTTTTTAATCAGTTCCCTAAACTTCAAAACGAACTGAGGAAAAAAGGGTGCCAAAATGTCATGTCATCCTTTACCATAGTACACCAACACAGGTGCTTTCACCTAATGTGCCTGATTAGACCTTATTTTCCTGATTGGCGTGTCAAGAAAGACAGTGCTTGATTGGCCCTTTTCTGACTTTCTGTAAGCTTTGTTGCATCTTAAGCTGGGTCAATTTACACATTTATCATTTTCATGGTGAAGTCAGATGGATTTAGCTTCCCATTCATTTCTATCTGGAACGGGCCAAGAAACATGGCCTCTTATTCAGAAACAAAAATTATGAATTTTTTGTTTTGTATTCTTGTTTTATAACTGTATGGCGAATCAATAGAAGGAGGGATGCTGCTTGGATGCAGAGTGCAAAGACAGTGACAGAGGTTAATGACAATAAAGTGTTTGATAAAACTGTAATTCAAAACTTTGATTGCTGTTGCCTGCTATGCTAGCCCCCACAATTTGTGTTTAAACCCTGACCACGCCATTTCCTGTCTCCGGCTTTTTTCTACATGTGAGAATGTCTCCAGGCATAATTCAGTCTGACTGCAGCTTTACAGATACATCGACTGATAACTTTACATAAGTGCCAGCATAGCTCTACCCAACTTCAACCCAAGCAGAGCAAGAATAAGTGAATATTACACTGGAATATTGGATGTCACACTGCATTTGACTTTGTGTCCCACCAACTGGACTTCAGTGGATTGCTGTATGGCACAAAACAACAAGAGGTGGTAGTGGCAGAGATGGAGGTCAGTTAGTAATGGAAAAATCAATTTCAACACAGAGAAAACAACACTATAAAATTGGAAAAGAGACAGTATCATCACCTTTTTTGCAGCTCGAAGGGTGTATGGGTGTGACAACACTCTGGACAGGTGTTACTACTTTTTCTCTTCTTAAAAGGATTTTTACCTTTCAGAGGTGTTATTTTTTGGTTTAGTACAGTAACACTTTACAAGAGGAGTAAATAAAAATACATAAAATATATTTTTTTAATTATTCTGTCTCTGGTTTGTCATCAAGAAACTATTTGTAAATCAGTTCCTAAATACTTTACTTAGTATTTTGTGTTCCTTATTGTAATGTGTTATTGGTTTGGTTATTTGGATCAATTGCATTTTGTACTATCAATATCAATATCAGTATCTTGTTTTCACTTTTTCATTTGTCATGTTTTCTTACTAACAGTTGTAACTCATGTTTGGACTCAACTTTTTGTTATACCCAGTTGTGAACAATTTAAAAGGTGGATACATTTAGAAAAACACTAGCACTGATGTGACAGGCTACATTTGTTTATGGTCATCACACCCAGTGTTCAAAGCTGACAATGGTAAATTAAAATGTGGAAATTCTCCATGATACACCTTTAAATCAAATGGAATTAGTTTACTTATTTGCCTTATGTATGTATATTATACTTTAATTATTAAGGTGTAATTAATATAAATACAAATACATATTATGGTTGTTATAATTAGAATATTTTTCTTAGATGTTTCCCTCTTTTGGGGGACATTTTTGTGCATGTATTTGATAGTGGACAGTTGAGAGTTAACAGGAATCAAACCAGTATATGGTCTCTGTCTTGACCAAAAAGCCATTTGGTTGTCCCAAGAGAGTAGACTACCATCTGCCTACGTTAACAGACAGTATATACATTGGGACAGCATGCCATGTGTAAAGGTTCACACTTTCTCCATCCGTGGATGTGGATGCAGCTTACCTCTTTATTGACAGTGTGTACAGTTGTTGTGTATGGATGTTGGCAGAACAATGGTAAAAGCCGAGATCATTGGCCAGCATGATGCAAGCTTTTTTAGAGCCTTCAGTGGCTCCTCTGTCTCCCTGTTAATGATGGCTGAAGACAGTTAATGAGTGGGATCTGTCAGACATGGTGGACAAGCCTGATGAAAAGTTCACTTGTCTCAGAGCAGTTAAGCTCTTGGGAAGTTGGTGTCACACCAAAAGGTGAAGTAAGAAATGGTTGCTGCTAGGCTGTCAGAGAGTTTTTGTTACAGTGGACTGCAGAGATGGCAGTATTGTTAGAGTGTGAGGTAGACGGTGTGCATAATAAACCAGTGGAGGGCAGTTAGAAAAAGATGTGCAGGATACAGCTTTGCTTGTGGGGGGTGGAGGTCCCTCGGGTTTATATTGATGATGATAAATGAAAGTCTGTTGTAACAGAGCCTGAACACCAGTGGGTGCAAATCGGGTGGAGGAGATTCTTGATCAATTCACTGTGTTGGACACTTCTATAAAAATATCCTGAGAAAAACGGGTAGTATTCAAGTGTAATTAGGTCTTTTAAGTTTTTCCTGCAGAGCAAACTGGAGCAGGGCCCATGGACCCAACCATTTGGATTATATATACTTTATAGGTTTATGTAGATTTTCTCCAATCTTTTCTTTTTTCTTTTTTTTAAGATTTGTGTTTTGGCATTTTAGGCCTTTAATTGATAGGACAGCTTAGACATGGAAGGGAGGGAGAGAGAGGGGGAATGACATGCAGCAAAGGGTCGCAGGTCGGAATTGAACCTGCTGCGGCAAGGACTGAGCCTCTGTACATGGGGCGCACGCTCTACCAGGTGAGCTACCCAGGCGCAGCTCTCCAATCTTTTCTATTGTGAAATTTTAGATAATTTTAAATGTTCAAGACTCTTAAAAACTATTAAAATATAATATTCTGATAAGGAAACATCACGCTTTGGTGAACTGCTCGCAACTCTCACACATAAGCAACCTGGGACGAGGAATCACAAGCAGATTGTGTCACTTTAAGAGGAACAACGGGTGTAAAGAAAGCCATAGAGAAATGTTTTGAGATAGTCTCTTGAGTGCAAGGCATGGTAATAAACACATTCATGATGTAAAGGTTAAAGGTTATGTTATAGCTACTAAAATCATATTCTTGCCTGGAACGCATGTATTTCCAGACTAATCTCATGAAGTGGCGTATGTATGACAATACATGTGCCAATTCATACGCCATTATTGGCGTGTTATCAAGACGCATACTCGCTTTTTAGCGTGTATATCAACACCGTTTGGCCTCCATTGACTTACATTACCTTGCGATTGCGTGTGAATTGACGCCGTAACGAGTAGTATGAAAGGGCGAAAATCCACGTAGGGAGGTTGGTCGGGGTGGTGGATGGGTAAAACACAGGACTTTCACCCAGGAGATCGTGTCCCGCGTGTGACGTTTCCGTCGTGTCTCGCGTGTGATGTTTCCTTTCCACGTTTGTTCTTTTCCTAAACCCGACCCCGTTCTTCGTTTGCTAAACCCAACCGGTTCTTCTTTTCCTAAACCCAACCCGCGTGTGACGTTTCCTAAAGCCAACCATAGCCTCGTGATAACACACCACGTGGCTTTAGAAAGTGGCGTGTATGTTTACGCTGTGACGTTGCACACTGCCGTCTGCTGTATACAGCGTAGACATACACGCGGATAGCTCAAAATGCGTACAGATAACACGCCACTTGGCTTTAGGAAAGTGGCGTGTATGTTTACGCGAAGTCATGATGTCATGTTGAGTGCAATCATCCATGAAGCCTCCTGGTATAGACGTAGCTTTAAAGCCACATGCACCTTCCAATCATATATAACTATGACCTCACTAAAACAGCTAGGCGATCCATATAAATAGATTTAATTCTTCCTCTACATTCTTCACAGCTCTGCATCCTTTTGCTTGAGCCACTGCCTGCTTCCCAGCAGTTTAAGGATTTAGATTTATGTGAACTCAGCATGTTTGTCAATTCAGTATAAGATTATATCCATTTAACTGTTATGGATCACTGCCATGGGGGTGTTTAGCTTAGAGGAAAGTGTGTGCAGACTTTTGCTGGAGTAACAAACAAATGTATGTTATTGTTGCAAAGAAAAAATGATGATGGTGTCTTGACTAAAATGTGTTTTTTTTACACCTAAAGTGCTGATTACAGCTGAGCTTGACATGTATGTTCTCTTGACCTTAATTCAGTCCTTCTCTGCCTTCAAATTAATCACTAAGGTTTTTATATTTGTATTACATTTTGATTCATTGCTCATGGGTTTCATGAAGCCCTTCGACTTCGGCATCTGTGATAAAGGGCTCTACAAATAACCATAACTGACATTATCTGTGCTTGTGTTTGCACGCAGTCAAGCGTAGTTGAATATAACAGGGTTTCCCCTCAGAAGAAGCAATGTGTTTCCAAACATTTTTTTACAAACATACGAAAATCAAGTTTCACAGAGTGGAATAATTTATTAATGTTAACAGGAAGCCTTCATTTGGCTTTGCCAGTGTTTCTGTGTCCTTTGCGAACTGTGTTTACTGTATATCATTGTACACATCATTACACAATCCTTATTCTGTTATTCTACTGAAACTCGAGATGCAGCCCCCACCAGGAAATGATCCCTCAAAACATGTTGCATAATACTTCACACACATTCATATTTACATTTTTAGGCCATTTTTTGCTAAGACGCAGTTAATCTCAAGCTGTTTTGACAGCATAAAGTTTGTATTTTGAAAAGCAAAAAATATAAATGCATATATATATATATAAAAATATGGTGTGTAATGAATACCAACATATCCACATATTCCTTTAATTAAAGGAACAGGTTGATATGAGCATCTGTCCAAACTGTGATTTGCTCTCATTCATTGTTATATTAACCTTTTAACATACAGTTGATTTTCAGAAAGGTGATTATATTTTTATTTTTTATGTTTTGTCAAGGCTGATATGAAACAACAAACAATCTGTTCCCCAACAGATACCGAAACGTTTGCCTTTTGTTCTGGCTCGACAAGATATCCAACCGAGAGCTCTAGACGCTCAGATCCAAAGCCATAACATTCTCCATGAGATCACGCTGAACACTGAGCTGGCTAGGACACATTTTGAGTCCAGAGAACCAGATTCTACAAAACAGCCTCCAGACGAATAATATCAAGCAAAAATAAATAAATGAGGAAGACCTACTGAGGAACCCTGGCCAGATAAATCTGACAGAAACACAATGAGCTAATGAGAGTATACCGTATGTTAATTTACTACTACTTTAGTATTTCCATGTTATGCTCCTTTATGCCCCGACCAGACAGAGCGCGTTCTCAGACAGACTTTAAGCAGTTACAGTACTTAAAAACTTGAGCATTGTGACAAATTTGGTCAGTTTGTCCCTTTCACACATATTTCTTACCATATGTTTGTTTAGCCAGTACCACCTGTGGCATTGCTAGCACTTACTATCCCATGTTTGTTAATGTTTAGCATTCTATTTATTTATTTTTTTACAGTTATCATCAAACCATTTAATCAAAACACAGACAAGTATTGTTTAAGTTCATTTATTGTTTATTGTTTGCTGGAGTTAAACATTAGCTTCCTTTGTTCTACATACGCACCATGATTTCCTGGAGGTAAAAGGGGAGGCAACTAAAACACTTCCTGCTTTTATGCTCTTGATGGCATCAACAATAACGTCATGGATTAAACAAAGTATTGGGGAGGGGGGGAGGGGTGTATTGAGTAACATGTTATGTTGATAAGACTTTGTTTATCATTATAAGAGTTTTCTTTTCAAAATGGTGAGAAAAGTTGACTTATTTTACCAATATGTTTACTTAAACGAGTAACATTTTGTCATTTAGGCCTACCTGTTGCAATATGAGAGACTGTGACACCCCTGACAGAAATGTGGTTCTGACTAAACTGATTGTGTAGTCGACTGTAGGGCCTATTTAAGGGGAGATGTTTGTCAGTCCGGAGAGAAGGATGTCTTTGTAGCTGTGTGCATGTGGTGTCGTGCTTGACTTGAGTTTTTCCCATTTAAGCCTAGTTTGTGATTTCATAGTTTGTTGTTGACTTTTGTTACATGTGTAGTTTGGCTGCTCTGCTGTAAAACATCACCCTTTTTTTAAAAGTCTTTGACAACATCTGAGTATGCCTCCTATCACCTTCCTAGACCCTTTGGTAAGGGCTTCTTCACAACCACAAAAGCCTATTCTTGACCTTAGAAAGTCCACTTCCTCTTTACAAATCTTCAACTTCAACGGTCTTCCTGAAACTATATCTGCTCAGAAAGGACTCCTAGTCTTTCCGGTAAAAAAACTTGCTGTGAACTTAGTTTTTCTGTCAACCACATCTCAGGGAAATACGCTGTTGAAAGCTTTAGTTTAGGATTGAGATGTTTTGTCAAACACCTGAAAAATTGGTTTTACATTTTATGCATTTCTCTAGCAAGAGACTAAATAAGCAACAATCAAAGTTAAAGTTTGACTCATCATAATTGTGTGAGTGTGGTCTCCTTAGCAATACAACCCACAACTGTAATCAGATTCAGTTTCTAATTCTTACCTTTTTTAACTCTGATTGGTCCATGGAAGTGCATGACACCATCTTTTTCTAATAAAGCCTTGCCCACTTCAAACCAGGCAGAAAAGCATAGACAAAAATAAAGAAATCTTTCATGGGAAGTACCAGTATGGGTTTACCTTTAGCTGATAATTGTGTGTTCTTGCAGGACCCCATTGCTTATAATATAAAGCTGATTAAGACAATGGGGTTTTAGGGCCTTTAAGCTTACCTCCACCTGGACCAGCTGCAAAATTAAGCTGCTGTTTACATGTTAAGGCATCAATTATTTAACACTCTCACTGCAGCCATTATTCACGAGGCGTCCTTGAAGTACAACACTTTAGTACACTTTGCTGCAAATACTGTTAAGAAAAACTAAATGCAAAGTTTTTACTTGTAATGCAGTATTTCTACTTTAGCTCAAGTTAAGCATCTGAATACTTCCTTACCATACAGGTCAGGAGGTGAAGAGGCTCCAGCTGCAGCAGCAAGAGCCGGGAGTGAGCTGTTAACTCCCACACTTTTCAGGAGCTGAAAGGACTGCAATGTTCACTTCTCAGGTATACGCACAGGTATTTCCACTCTGCTGCCTTCCATCTATTGTGTGTGACAGGTGCTCAGGCGCTGGCTTATGATGACATTGGTGTGGGGCCTGAGCAAGTGACAGAGCACGACGCCCAATCTATCGCTCATCTCTACCCCCCACATTTACACAAATGCATGCACACATATCCTCTTCATTGTCTTCCGCACCTAATCATCTGAAGTATACCACACTCTCATTTTTAGCCCCAAATGGTGCCTCCTCCTCCTCCTCCTCCTTCTCCTCCTCCTCCTCCTCCTCCTCCTCCTCCTCCTCCTCCTGTCACAACCAACCAGGCTCCCAGGTGGCTGCTGGATTTGCCTCATGATGCATGAATCAGGAAGAATATTAACAATGAAATGCGTAGAGTCTTGTAAGTAATTTCACATCGGAGTGATTTATAACACAGTGGTGGATTGAGACAGATACCTGGAGGTTTGCATTAGGGGGTGTGCTGTACCTGTAAATATAGAGTCGCAAAGTGGGAGGAGGCATTTGAATTTTATTTTCAATTGACGCAGAAGCCATTGCTAGGAGCAATTAGCTTAGTGTCTTCAACATCATTAAAATAAATATGTCAATTTAAGTCATCCTTTAAAGCTGCATCAGTCTCATCTATTCTAAGCCATTTTTCTGATGCTATTTTTCATGGATGTCGCTAGTTAGATACAGCTTTCTATGTAGAAAAATGACGCCCCCATTCTTGATACTGCTGACTAAGTTCTGACTGACCTGTTTCTCTAACCAGAGGTAACAACAGTCAGTGGGCACAAGACCAGACCTATTTGAATCACTGAACAAATCATAAATGGGGGGGGCAGCGATTCAGAGGTCTGGAACCAGGCTATCAACTACCTGCCACCTAACATTGTCTACTGTATGCAGGAAATAAATGTGACCTTTACATTTTACCTCCCACGTTGTTACTCCTGGATACGGCAGACTTTTTTTAACTTTTGTTTCAGATTTGATGAAGATGTAATTCTACGAGTTAGAATCCAACATAATTTCTGACTAGTATTTGTGTGCAATGGGCACCAATGCATGCTTGTGTGTGTTCTTGTCAGTCAACAAAAGCAGCTTTAAAGGAACTCCCTGTGCTTATAATCCTTCATGGCCTGTGTACAAATTCTGGATGAAGCTGGCTCTAACCCCAGCCTACATTAGCTCGGCCAGACTTTGATCCTCCCGTACAATGTTGACGTGTTAAACGCTTTCCTATCAGATTGTGAACACAGGGGCCAGAACTACAGATCACATTTCATATTCCAGACACAGACATCCCAGATGCAGGCATTAAGAACATTGTCTGCTGTCAAACCTCACAAAGTTATGGCTAAGGGTGGAAAATAAAAAGCCCTCATAAATTCCTAAATGAAAAGGTAGGGCGCCTGAGATGACCAATGCTTGGGCGAATGGATGTTTCTTGTGCTTTGGTGCGTTTCATCCCGAGTAATGAAAATTAGGTCCATCAACGCAGAAATGACCCCAAAGATGAGACAACCCTTTATCTCCCCCTTTCATCCGACAAGGATTATTGATTCATGAATGTAAATGATCGTTCAGGGTTTGATGTGCCCTTGAAGGTAGTCTCTCTCTCTCTCTCCTTTGCATCTTTTATCAACTCCATGTTAGCTGCAGTTGGGGGGTTTTCTTCATATCCTGCAATATTCATACCTTACTCTATTATTTTAGCTTTTTTCCCACCTCAATGGGAAATCCACATTTGTGAGCTGGTGCCTTCCCTTGCAGCTCTGCAATGTTGAAGGACATCAATGAATCGGATTATTTTTTTGTGCATCCGTTGAATAATCTCCTAATAATAAGGTCCATCTGCGGCAGTGACAATAAGAACAGCACCTTCACTTTAATACTCGATCTTGGTTGACACAGACGGCATCATATTGCAAGACTAATCCACTGTCCGATGTCACGGCATCCTAAATCTAATTTACCATTCCATTTGGGACCCAGATATTGCTGTTGCCAGTACACCTGTTGATTGCTAACACTGCTCTCCTCATGCACCTGCCTGACGGTACACAACACACACATACACACACCCCTGTACACACAGCTCACTCTCCCTAAAATGGTTTCTCCCACATAGTTTCCATAGCAACAGTCCAGTTTTAGTGTTCTGTTGTTTTTCCACAGACGGAGAGTGGCTAATTTTTCAAAATGAGGGTCTTTGATGATAAAGAAAGCTAGGTTGTGAGATTTACATAATGAATGGATGCCACGCTAGATCAGTCACCACCTAGCACTGATGATTGCTTTTTGATGAATTTCTTTCCTCTATGTCCTTAGGTAGCTCAGCTGCGGCAGCCCTTTGTGTCCTAAAAGAGCAATACAACCATCCATCTATTTAGGTTAGTCTGTGTCTCTTTGTGCCACTGTAGCCTTACAATTGTAGTCAAATTGCACATACCCTGAGGGCAAATGTCAACGTGTCATTTGGCGTCTTACACCAGAGTCTTTACAAGAGAAAAGGGCCTATGGGTTTCTGTTTTACGATGTGAAGTTGGGCTTTTGAGGTCACACATACAGACTTTGTACCTTGGGGTAAACATAACACTTCATGCTAACCTTTTCTCAGGCCTTGAACTCCTCACATTTCTTTTATCTCATCTGCCTCCTGCCAAGCACAAAGAGTGTGTTTAAGTGCATTTCTGTGTGTGTGAATATGTATGCATTCATATATGTTTGGGGTGGGTGATGTCAAGGGAATGGGAGAATTTAATCACACCCTGACAGATGTGTGCGGTGTTGATTTGTGGCTGTTGTAAGCACTGCTCCAGGCCCTGTGGGAGGGACATAAACCCCTCTGTCAAAGCAACCTCCCCTCATGGTTTTCACCGCACAAACACGGCGCTTCCCATTTGTGTGTGTAAGCGTATGTGCTTGTGTTTTTTGGGGGAGTATAAAGGTGAACCCGAGGTTCTTGTTAAACCACTCCAGCACTCACAGGGGAAATGTATAGTTCTCTAGATGGAAATGGTCGATTCCTCCCTCTGAGAAAGCAAACCTTCTAAATAACCAAAATTGGGATTAGGTACACGTTTCAGGGCATAAAATATTACAGCAGCAGCTAGGGCTCACTGAAAGAATTCCAAATGGTTAGGGAGTGTATTTCTTCACAGGCAAGCATCCTGAGTATTTGGCCTGGTTAGTGCTGGCTTTGATAAAAGGTTTTTACTTTCCCCCATGATGACTGAAATTACATGACCTCTAATGTGAACTGATGCCAGTATGATTCGACCCTTCCTGTCTCTTCTGCATTTGTCTTTTCCAACTCACCACTCCTTCATCCACACCCAAACACACTAACACATTTTGTATTACTCTCTAGTGGTGCTCGACTCAGCAGCCAGGGGGGGGCAGAAATAAAAGCAAAAAGTGAGACCCTCCCTTCACCTCCTTGCTGCCAAATGGATCGGAGAACAGGACTGTGTTTACTGCCATGGCAAATGTCCTCATTAACACTAATCTATGGGGAGTGTGAAAGACAGAGAAAAGGCGGGATGCTGTTCAAAAGAGAGAACGAGAAGGGTGGTATGGATGGAGAGTGAAAAGGAGTTTGGGTAAAGAGTAGAAGGAAGAACCAGACCAAGTGAATGGATGGATGATGGACTGTGATTGGCTCATTAACCCCTCCTCTTCAGGCTGGCTATACTGCATGCTCCCCTCATATATATTCAATACACATTCTACCACACAGATTCCCACATACATGCAAACAAATATGCTCATTAGCAAGCCAATGAAGTGGACAAGCATCCACATATGATCTATTTCTTCATTAGACACACACACACACACACACACACACACACACACACACACACACACACACAGAGTCAATGGATCATTACGCTAAGTATGTTCTCTGTCAGGCCTGAATCTTGAACAACAACGATCCCTGAGTGGTGCAGTGCCATGCAAAGTTCAGATTTCCACTCTCAAAAGATGGCCTCCGGGTTAGGTCTGTGGTCAGAAATAAAGTAGGAGCTGTAGTCTGTGCAGCTGGGACCAACGTTTTTGAACTTACCAGAGTGTAAAGACGCATCTGACAACTAAGATTTAACAGAAAATAGTAAAAAAAAAAAAAAAGGCCTTTTAATTTGACTGAGCTTTGTTGATTTGATGTCCATTTTGGTAAAATGCCTCTTTTAATTGGAGGGTTTAAGTCCCTCATTTGTGTTGGATGTCTTGAATTCAACGAAGTTGATTATAAATGCACACCTTTGATGGCTACAACTGTTCAATTTGATAAATAACACAAGCTTAAAATCACCACATTATGACATAATTACAGCTGTTCTTAAGCTGCAATAAAACAGACTATCATGGCTCATTGCTCGGTTAAAATGATAAATGGCATAAACTGAATTGCTTGATACTTAAAGGGATACTTCACCGATTTAGCATTAAGCTTTGTATCAGCAGAAACACGGTAGTATTTTTGAATGACCTCCGATGAAAAAATGATGAATGAAAAAAAAAATAATGAAAAAAGTCTCCGATGACGCAAAAATCATCGTTTTCCGTCATTGGAGGCATTTTTGCCCAGAGGGAATGGACTACAGCCAGTAGTAGGAGCTACTTCCGCATGTTTCCAACCCGCCCATAGGAGGTTGGACTGTCGGCTTTCCCCGTGTATTCCCGAGGCAAAACGAAGGTCAGCCATCTTGAAGCATCGCTAACAGGCTCCGTCTTTTCAACAGAAAACTTTTACAACAATTATGTGCATTCAAACTGCCGCACATGTGTACCACCGGGATACATTGGAACAGATCGGAGAATATGCGGGAAACTTTATTACAGACAGAATCTGCGGCGGAGTGGGACAAAAAAATCTACCGGGAAATTTCGTAGACCACCGGCCCTCGGGGGGCGGAGGAGAGATGAATGTTCGGAAATAAGAGGTTGCTGCGGCCCGCTGTACAGGTTAGTTTGACCAGCAGCGGTGGCCGGAGCGGGCTGCAGCGGCGGCCGGAGCGAGCAGCTGCAGCGGCCATAGCGGGCAGTGGCCGGAGCGGGCAGCGGCCGGAGCGGGCGATCATGGGGGGACATCCTCAGCGGTGAAACGCGAACGGGGGCTGGAGTATAACCTAGCTAGGTGGAAAGCTAACGCTAGCTGGCCACCTGTTCCATCAATCCTGCCTGCAAGTGTCCGCTCATTAGACAACAAACTGGACTACATCCAACTTCAACGAAACTCCCAACGCGAGTTCAGAGACTGCTGTGTTTTTGTTGTTGTGGAAACATGGCTGAACAACAGTTTCCCGGACTATCCAGTCTGCTTCTCTGTCACCGGGTAAGAGTGGAGATGGGCTGTGTTAACACAGACTTGTGCAGAAATGAGCTGCTTGTATCCAACTAAATGCTAACTACTGGTGGAGTTTGTGACTATTAAATGCCGACCATTCTACATTCCACGCAAATTTACGACTGTGTTTATAATCAGTGTTTACAGTCCACCAAGCGCTAATACTAGTATGCGTTAGCTGAACTTTATGGAGCATATGTGTGTGCACTAGCTAAATGTAGCCTGTTTCGTATGTCGTTTTTATATAATGTCGTTTTTATATATTTTAAATGTGTAACCACTTGAGCCACGGTGAAACGTTGTTTCGTGTATATGGTTGAAATGACAATAAAACACATTTGAGTTGAGTTGAATGCTGCATCACTGTCTGTCTGTAAACGGTAGGCGTGGCTTGGGAGTGGAGTCTAAAGCAGCGAAGCAAGTGCATTCTGGGATTTGGTGTCTTTCATCCATATGAGCCAAAAACACATTTTCTGGCTTATCTCGGCCTAGAAGGCACCAATTTCTATAAATTATTTCGCATTTCTACTACATAAGTGACCCAATTTAAAGATATATTCGTCTTTCCAATGGTGAAATATCCCTTTAAAGGACAATTCTGGCACAAAATGAGCCTAGGGGTTAATAACACATGCGTACCTAGTCGACCGTTCTCTGGGATATGTTTTCATGGTAATCGAATGTTTCTCTAGCTTGAAACAAGCTAGTGCAAACCACCACACTTCCACTGTAGCATAATGAGGGTCCCTACATGTAAACCGAAGCATTGAGAACTTTGTAAGTGTACAGACAGTTTATTAAACCCTCATTATGCTACCGTGGAAGTGTGGTGCTATTTTGAGCCTTGTTAGTGGTATGAAATAGTGTTTTATTTTTACTCTACCAGTGCCCCAAATGCCTAGCATTAAGTTAATCAGCGGTTTGCGCTAGCTACAGAAACACTCGATTACCATGAAAACATATCCCAGAGAACGGTCAACTAGGTACACATGTGTTTTTAACCCCTAGGTTCATTTTGCGCCGGAATTGTCCTTTAAAACTACTCCAAACGCAGATGGAACTGTATAGACCCAGACTTATAATTTCATGACACTCTGCAGTACTCAAACTTGTGCTAAGAGTCAAAGTGTGCATCTGCACGGAGGCAACCAGTCAGCGAGGAACACTGTCAACTTGACTGGTCCTCCATTGTCAACCATTTCTCAAACACAGCCAAACATTTTGTTTTCCTTTCCTTCCTTCCTGATCGCATCTGTCCTGTCAAGACAGACAGCTATTATTATTTCAGCTATGAATCATCCCTGCAGATCTCTGTCACAATTTCAAATAATAAATTGAAGTCTCGGACAGAAAATGTCCCCATGCAACCGTGTACAATCATAACGTCAACATGACTGCGCCCATCTAGTGCATCATTTACTGTAAAATTCCCAAGTTCTTACAAGCTGGATAAGCTACTAACAGCTCAAACTTAAACTTTGACTGCATGTTCAGTGGTCAAATAACAGGGTGCAAACATTAGTCACGCACATTAGTCTATGGTCACGCATCACAGCCGAGCCTGCTCGTTTGCTTTGTCATATTATTGTTGTTATTTTTGAGTGGCAACAAGGGGTTGACATGGAAATCTGGTTGTGTTTTATGGTTACATTGATGTCAGATTTATATTGTTCTGCACTTCAGATTGTGTGTGATCAATTACAAGGACAAGGGTGAAAATGTGATTGCCATGTTATAAAACACTTTGCTGTGCTTTTTCTTGCATGTGCTTATCGGTTTGTTGATGAAGGGTCAGGTAGAGGGAAGGGGTGCAAGTGCCACACATTGTAGCTTACTAATTATGCTGTGACATTTTGAATTTTAGCTTCTATTTTTTCAGGCCATATACAAGAGATTTTATATAGCTGTAATGCATGAAACACAACTAGCCACTGCTAGACTGCTACTAAAAACTTGAGTCATGGTCTGTATTAGCCTTAATTGCTTGTTAACTTAATGAAGCATGTAAAACATTTGGTTTATTTAAGAATTGAGACATCAGAAACTGCTGTGGCTTGAGAAGTCCAATTGACTTCCCTCTGCAGCGATTGTCCAATCATAGCTTAGTAACCATAAACTGACACAACAGGTGACACGCTTTGGAGTCTTCTCAACATGCTGAACTCGTATGTATGGGGCACTGAGGATGTTGTAATTTCTTGGCCATACCACAACCACAAGAGCAGAAGTTTAAAGAAGGAATTAAACTGTTATCTGCTCTAAGGTAATCGTCAGCTTATCATGTAGCCTTCAAAGCTGGCTAAGCCAACAGAACAAGAGGAAAAGTTCAATAAATAGATAAAACAGACTATTTGTCTTCTTAACGCTAATGTTAGCGTACCTTGCTATCTAGCTTACAACTGTAACTGTACTAGTACTAGCCAAGTTTTACTTAGGTGGCCAAAGTGGAGAATTTAATTTACTAGTACATTATGTATGTTTTTGACAGATTATGTAACATCCACTGGCTTTTTGCTTTTCATTAAATTTGGGGAGGAACCAATTGTTTCAAAATTGTGAGCCGCAAATCTGCCACCTAGCTGTAAGCTTCACAGGTGTAGCAACCTGGTAGCAACTGGAAAAAAGGAGTAGGTCATTGTCTACTTGTACATCTTTTTGGTGAATTAAAAGCCTTTGTCATGAGCTTACCCTTTTATAAGATTCACCAACATCTTCTTCGATCTTGACACACTATTGTTTCTTTTTCTTATCAGCACATTTACATTAGCGAGTTAGTCAATAAATCTATGGCTATAGATTCAAATGTCACCCTGCCATGGGCTCCATTTACTCTTCATTTATTTCATATTCACTTGTTATTTTTATCTCATGTGGATCATTCGATTTCATGTCTCTCACTGATTTCTATTTAATGAATGTCATTGATTTGCCCTCATCAAATCTTCATTAATCACCATGAAACTGACTGTCTCGTGTGTTTATCATGATTACTCCACTGGAAAGCCTGCACACATTTTGCTCGACCGAGCAAATGGATAAAGAATATTTGAATAAACCTTGTGGCATGTCCTTTATTAGTCATTCACTGTATTTTGTTTCCCTTTCTGGCCTACCGCCTAGGGGTTTAAAACATAAGTATGTCCAGCTATGCTAGGCCTATGTCTTATTTAAGGCATGTGGGTGTGTGTATACTGTGGCTGAAAAGCTTGCAAACCACAATTACTTCCTCACTCTTAACAGTGTTTCTCATGCAGCTTTTCTGGGGTAAGAGGCACTAGTAGAATGTATATTAAGCTTCATCTTTCATACTCTGCATGCTCCAGAACCTGGAGGATGGGCCGAGCATCAGCTCCAGGGCTCTGAGTCAATATTAATCTGCCAATATGAAAGACTGGATTATCACTGGGGTCGATTGCCCGGGCCTCATGTAAGAGCAGCATATAATGGGAGGGAGAGTCGGAAGGAGGGAGAACGAAATGGACGGGCTGGAGGAAGGCAGGGGGAGAGATAGAAAACTTCCAGTGCTTCTGCATGGTGAACCTTGTCACATGTCTCGCAAGTGGAGCGCTCTGAAATTGATTTGAATCAAAAGAGTTACAGCAGAGGGCAGAATTACAGGAGGGGGAGGGGGGATATGAGCAGGGAGCCAAGGACACTGCAAAGGTGGCTGTCATAGTATGCATAGCATGAGCCCATCTGCTGTGTGTGTGTGTGTGTGTGTGTGTGTGTGTGTGTGTGTGTGTGTGTGTGTGTGTGTGCATGCGTGCATGCGTGCGTGCGTGGCGATGAAATGTTGCATGGAGAAGGTTGAGGGAGGGGGACAAAATATAATGTTGGCCTCAAGGCTTGAGGAAAACATGCAGTCATTTAATTGCAATCGCCAAAGAAAAACCTAGAGGTTAAAACAAAGTTTCAGTATCATTTTTTTAAGTTTTAAAAACAATTAAGAAATAACTAGTGCTGTTCTTGAAACCAGTCATATGTTTTATATATCTCCACACCACCTACTGTATGTGTTGCAGTTGTAGTTTAAAAGTGTGCCTTTCCAGTTTGAATTGACCTAGTCTATATCCACGACGTTCCACTTCCAGGATTGCTCTGGTGCTGCCAGAAATTCTGCCGGATGTTGTGGAATATAATACATCAAATATTCTTATATACTTCAGTTTTATTATATATACTTCAGTTTCTATATGTTGCTCTCACTTAATTGCATGCACACATATCTCTTCTCTTCACCTATTACAGGAGATAGCAACAGGATGTAGCAACAGGATGTAGCAACAGGGGGTCCGAGCAGGGAAGTATCATAAAACTGGTTTGAAGTAGGTTAAAGAACATGTCGTGCCCTTTTGACCCGAGCCTCAACATATGGTGTAGCCTATAACGTATGTGTGTGTGTTTGAACCCCAATAAAAAGGGCGGTAAGAGGAAGAGAGATCAGAACTCACTTGGTCAGTGCAGGCTGAGGAGCCTGTAAGAAGAAGTGTTGTTCTCCTTCAGCTGAAGCCTATTGTGTGTTTAACTTACTGTGTCTGTGAAGTTATTACTATCTATTACAGTGAAGAAGTCCTCACCTGGGAGTGCACCTTAGAAGCACAACAATTGGGGGCTCGTCCGCGATTTGTAGGAAAGAGGTTTCTTCGACTTGATTGACAAAAGTTCGGTCCAAGGGTGAAAAGTCACGTTGAACATCTGGCGCCATAAAATAAGGTAAGCAGACCATTCTTCTGCATTGAATACTTCTAAAATTAAGGGTGTTCAACGTCCTAGTAATCCACAGACCGCTAAAATAGTAAATTAATACCTAGTAAAAACTTCTGAAGAAAAGTAAAAGGAATGTAATAGGTTTTATGGGATAAAGGGAAAACAAGGTTTTACGAAGTCTGAGTGTGGCAACTCCACCTGTTTCCTGACGAGGAACAGATTTGCTGGGTTGAAAGACCCGAGAATTGAGACAACTCTAAAATAAAACAAGGTTAAAGTCCTTAAAAGGTTAAAGTCCTTAATAAAGGTTAAAGTCCTTAAAAGGTTAAAGTCCTTTCTGGTAGGAGGTTAAAGGCCCCTAGAATAAGGAGGTTGAAGTCCTCTAAGTGGAGTTAAAGTCTCCCAAGTATGACTGGTGAACAGGGGTATTATTGAATCATTTCACACTATTTAGGTGATATGACAAAATAATCCAATGTTCACATGACTTGTTGATTTTGGTGTCAGACAGTTGAGCTAGTTCAATTGTCCAAAGGCTGAGTACCAGGGTATAGCGTGCCATATTTCTCAGCTGGCCAAAATCACAGTGCAGAAACTTGATTCTGGTGTCAAATAGGAATATTAGTTTCCTGTTTGAAGGTTGAGAACCAGGGACACAGCGTGCCATAAATCTCAACTGGCCACAACCAAGGTATAAATATTGAAAAATAGACTCATCCAAATTAAGGGTAATGCATGAATGATCAATGTGTATGTGTCACGTGTAGAGAGAGAATGGTGGACCCAAATGCAGAGAGCAGGCGAAGGAGTAATGAGCACGAGGATTTATTAAATACAAAAAGGAGCAAACCAAAGGCGGTCCAAAAATGGAGCAGGCAGAAACAACTGAACAGGCTACGACGTACTGACAGGAACAGAAACCAGACACAAAACACGCAACATCAAACAATGATCCGACAAATGACAAGGGGAAGACAAAGACTAAATACACAGGGTAACGAGGAAACAAGAGGCAGGTGACACAAGGGCTGGGAAACAGGTGGAAAACATCAGGTAATCACAAGAGCGGGAAAACAGATAGTAAAACAAGACAAGACAAGACAGAGAACAGATTATCAAAGTAAAACAGGAAACAAGCAAAATACAGAACAGAAACCGACTACAAAATAAGACACACCACAAAATAACAAAACCCTGACAGTACAAGGGACAGATCCCAGATGTCCCAAAAAACAGAACAAAAAGACAACCCAGGGAGGGCGGAGGGGGACCGGAGGAGGGCCAAACAGGTCAGCAAACCAGTCCAGCGGGGCTAGGGAATGGAGAGGCCACTCGGGACAGGGAACAGAAGGGGCCACTCGGGACAGGGAACAGAAGAGGCCACTCGGGACAGGGAACAGGAAGGCCCCAGGACAGGGGGCAGAGAGGCCTCGGCAACCGGGGGCAGAGAGGCCTCGGCAACCGGGGGCAGAGAGGCCTCGGCAACCGGGGGCAGAGAGGCCTCGGCAACAGGGAACTGAGAGCAGAACCGAAGGTAGAATCCCTCTGGCGGCCTGCGACGGAGGCAGAAGCCCTCTGGCCACCGGCGACGAAGGCAGATTCTCTCCGGTGGCCGTACTGGACGTCGAGGACAGCGTCCCTCTGGGGGCCGAGCAGGCCGGCCGAGGAGGAGCCCCTTGGGAGGCTGCGCAGGCGACGGGTAAGCTGGGCTGGAGTCAGGCGGAGATTTGGAGTGGCTGCTAGCAGGCTGAGGTTCTAGAGGGCTGCTAACCAGCTGGGGATCAAGGGAGCTGCTAGCCAGCCAGGGATCTGTGAGGCTGCTAGCCAGCCGGGAATCAGGGATGCTGCTAGCCAGCCGGGGTTCAGGGATGCTGCTAGCCAGCTGAAGCTCGGGGCGGCTGCTAGCCAGCCGGGAGTCCAGGATCAATGACAACCTGGGGACGTTAGGAAACTTGGGGACTCCAGGAAGCTCGGGAACACTAGGAAGCTCGGGGAAGCTGGGCAGTGTTGGGACACTGGGCAGCTTGGGGACACTAGGGAGCTCGGGGACACTAGGAAGCTCGGGGAAGCTGGGCAGTGTTGGGACACTAGGGAGCTCGGGGAAGCTGGGCAGTGTTGGGACACTGGGCAGCTTGGGGACACTAGGGAGCTTGGGGACACTAGGGAGCTCGGGGACACTAGGGAGCTCGGGGACGCTAGCCGGGGCTCAGGAAGGTTGCTAGCTAGCCGGGGCTCAGGAAGGTTGCTAGCTAGCCGGGGCTCAGGAAGGTTGCTTGCTAGCCGGGGCTCAGGAAGGTTGCTTGCTAGCCGGGGCTCAGGAAGGCTACTAGCTAGCTGGGGCTCAGGAAGGCTACTAGCTAGCTGGGGCTCAGGAAGGCTACTAGCTAGCCGGGGCTCAGGAAGGCTACTAGCTAGCCAGGATTCAGGGGAGATGCTAGCTATCAGGGAATCAGGGGAGTTGCTAACTAGCTGTGGCTCAAGAAGGCTACTAGCTAGCCTGGATTCAGGGGAGACGCTAGCTCGCAGGGAATCAGGGGAGTTGCTAGCTAGCTGTGGCTCAGGGAGGTTGCTAGCTAGCCGGGGCTCAGGAAAGTTGCTAGCTAGACGGGGCTCAGGAAAGTTGCTAGCTAGCCGGGGCTCAGGAAAGTTGCTTGCTAGCCTGGAGTCAGGAGAGCTGCTAGCTAGCCTGGAGTCAGGAGAGCTGCTAGCTAGCCTGGAGTCAGGAGAGCTGCTAGCTAGCAGGGAATGAGGGGAGTTGCTAGCTAGCTGTGGCTCAGGGAGGTTGCTAGCTAGCCGGGGCTCAGGACGGTTGCTTGCTAGCCGGAGTTCAGGGAAGTTGCTAGCTAGCCAGGAGTCAGGGAAGTTGCTAGCTAGCCTGGAGTCAGGAGAGCTGCTAGCTAGCAGGGAATAAGGGGAGTTGCTAGCTAGCTGTGGCTCAGGGAAGTTGCTAGCTAGCCGGGGTTCAGGGAAGTTGCTAGCTAGCCTGGAGTCAGGAGAGCTGCTAGCTAGCAGGGAAAGAGGGGAGTTGCTTGTTAGCCGGGGTTCAGGGAAGTAGCTAGCTAGCCTGGAGTCAGGAAAGCTGCACGCCAGCTCAGAGTCAGGAGAGCTGCACGCCAGCTCGGAGTCAGGAGAGCTGCACGCCAGCTCGGAGTCAGGAGAGCTGCACGTCAACCCACGGTCAGGAGAGCTGCACGTCAACCCAGGGTCAGGAGAGCTGCACGCCAGCCCGGGAACAGAAGGGTTGCACGTCAGCTCGGGAACAGAAGGGTTGCACGTCAGTTCAGCCTCAGAAACACCGGTCAGCTCAGGCTCAGAAACACCGGTCAGCTCAGGCTCAGGTACACAGGTCAGCTCAGGTACACAAGTCAGCTCAGGCTCAGATACACAGGTCAGCTCAGGCTCAGATACACAGGTCAGCTTACGCTCAGGTCCACAGGTTAGCTCAGGCTCAGAAACACAGGCCAGCTCAGGCTCAGGAACACAGGTCAGCTTAAGCTCAGGAACACAGGTCAGCTCAGGCTCAGAAACACAGGTCTGCTCAGGCTCAGGTACACTGGTCAGCTCAGACTCAGGTACACAGGTTAGCTCAGGCTCAGGAACACAGGTCAGCTCAGGCTCTGGCTCGCTTGACAGCACGGGCTCGAGGCCGCTGGACAGCGAGGACTCTGGGCTGAAGAGAGGGTGAAGCAGGGCATGGCGTCGGGAACCATGTTGTCTTCTACCCCGTCTCCGGCCTCCACAGTTCCCAGGGAATATGGCTAGGCGAGTTCCCTCAAAGGATTGCTTGCAGTTGAGGATGCCCACAGAGTGGGTTGCCGTAGAGCCGATAGTACAGCTTTCAGGGGAGCTGCTAGTAGGCGAACTGAACTGTTGTCTTTCAGCTTGAAGGCTGGCAGCTTTGGCCTCCTCAGTCTTTTTAACAGACATGGCAAAATATTGAAGCAAAGTCATATGAGTTCCTGGCTCTCCTCCAGGTAGAGAGACAGGACTGGGCGAAGGAGCAAGCAGGGTCAAAAACAGAGACCCTGTAGCCAGGATTCTAGCAGGCCGAGAAGCAGGCAGGCTCGTCGGTGCTAGCTGGCTCGGAATCTGATGAGGCGCAGGTACTTGAGTGAGTGAAGCCTTTGTGGAGCTAACTGGCTTAGCTGAACACAATTCTTTAGTAAGCGGAGGAGCTGGAGCAAAAATGAAGCTGCTAATCCAGTTTGGAACAGAGTCCTTTAACCAAGGTTTTTCCAAAACTTTCACACGTGCTGCTGCCAAAATTGCCTCCTTTAAGCAATTACTGCTAGCTTCCTTCCACCTGGCTTTGAGCTCCACCAGGTCACACATAAGGTCACACAGTTCATCAGAAATCTCTGCTGGGTCCATATTTATGGTCGGATCATTCTGTCACGTGTAGAGAGAGAATGGTGGACCCAAATGCAGAGAGCAGGCGAAGGAGTAATGAGCACGAGGATTTATTAAATACAAAAAGGAGCAAACCAAAGGCGGTCCAAAAATGGAGCAGGCAGAAACAACTGAACAGGCTACGACGTACTGACAGGAACAGAAACCAGACACAAAACACGCAACATCAAACAATGATCCGACAAATGACAAGGGGAAGACAAAGACTAAATACACAGGGTAACGAGGAAACAAGAGGCAGGTGACACAAGGGCTGGGAAACAGGTGGAAAACATCAGGTAATCACAAGAGCGGGAAAACAGATAGTAAAACAAGACAAGACAAGACAAGACAGAGAACAGATTATCAAAGTAAAACAGGAAACAAGCAAAATACAGAACAGAAACCGACTACAAAATAAGACACACCACAAAATAACAAAACCCTGACAGTATGAGTGCTAAATAGAAGCAATTGAAGCAGCAGTACTGCCTGAAACCTAACGGTGTTAACATAAAGCAGTAGTCTGTTGAAGTAAATTGTGGAAATTTAGATTAAGGAATTTCCGTGTGGCAGTTTTGAATTTAAACAAGTCTTGGCAATATAACGAAGTAGAGAATGGACGGAGAATTCGATAGAGAATTAGAGGATGAGGGATGGGGACTAAGGGGAACTAGTGGACCTTACAAACCAATAAAAGAACAGTTGAAAATAATGGAAGAAGCTATAGTAAGAGCTCATGGCAAAGGTAAAGAAGCTACAGATGTAATGGCTCAAATGAAAAAGGAGGTTATACAAATCCTCACAGACCAGGACAAAATAACTGGATGTAAGGACCCTTTGTCTGAGATCTTCTGGGCACAGGAGAAGAAAGCAAGTCAGGAACAGGAGGAGGCAGATAAGGAAGTAGGGGCAAGTACTTTTCTGAAAAAAGGGAAAGCGAAGAATAGAAGAGAAAAAGCAAGTCAAGACAGAAAGAAATGGGCACAATGGGCCCTAATGTGGCAGGGAGTAAAGCATTTAATGATGGAAAAACGAAGGGAAAAACGACAAGATACTCCACCGCCCTATGCCCCGCCACCACCCACAGCAGGACTGTATCCAGTACTGGATGTGACTACAGGTACAGTGGAGGTCTCAGGACTGGAGAAAAGACGCTCATCGTCTCCTCCAAGACGGGGCCCTTCCGCCCCACCGCCCGAATCAGGAGGGAAGGGGGGAGATGAGCTTGACGGATGGGAGATCAGAAAGCTGAGAGAAGGGGGCGGGGGAGGTAGTAGAGGAGGAGGGTCAGATAGACAACACAGTGGGAGGGGAAGTGACAGTGACAGTGGAGGAGGAACAGAGATTGGTAAATGGGCGAGAATGGAACTAGAGAGAGAGAAGGAAAAAGAGAGAGAAAAGGAGAGGGAACAAGAAAGGGACAGAGAGAAACTGAGGGACAAAGAAAGGGACACTCATAGACGGGAAAAAATGGGCAGGGAAAGGAAGAAAGTTAGTTCTAAGCAGGGAACAGAGACAGATTCTGAGGAAGAAAAAAGCAATGAGGACGGGGAGGTAACGGTGACACTCAAAGGGAACTGGAGACCAGACAAACCAAGCAAACTCCCAAAAACCCCAAGACACCAATACTGGCTGCGTAGCTTGGGGGGACAAACGTACTATAGTAAGAACCCACCGACTGCAGGCCAAGGCAACATATCCGACTACTTTTTACCCACTCCCCCACACATGGGCCTGCACCTAGTAAAACAAGCCGCATCCGAAATAGAGGGGTCAGAGGAAGAAGGGTTAGATAAGGGAGGAGAATTATCAGAGGGGGAACTCTTGTCTGCCACCCAATTTAATGCTCCCCTATTCCGCGTGGGAGTGCAAGAAAAATACAGACCATTCGCCATGGGCGACCTGCAGGGCCTAGTTGATAAACTTCCTCCAATAAGTGAGGGAGGAGGTAACTGGTTAGGAAAATTAGATGGATTAACAGCAGGACAAAAATTAGCGTTAGGAGATTTCAGGGCCATAACTCATCGCTGCATGTTGGCTACAGATGTGAGGGAGCTCGAGTCTGGGGCCGGCACTGGCGGAATGAAGGACTCCACACCCTTCACCCATGTGTCCACTGCCATAGGCAAACATCTGAGGAATAGATATCCAATTTCCAATGCTGCCGCCATCCCCAAATTTAACTGGGATGCCAAACAAAGCCCTAGGGACTTCATAGACTGTTGTAAGGAAAAATGGATAAATCAAACTGGTTGTCACCCTGGCAAACCGGGAGTACAACAAGAATGGTACAGAACAGCAGTGCTTAAGGGGGTCCCAGAACCAGTTAAACAGGCCATAGAAGAAAACCCAGACATGATAGGAGCGGACTCCACTAAATGGGAACGTCACATGATTTTCCACATGACCCGCGCACAAGACAACCAAGACTCAGAAGAATCTGGTTTAAAGGAGCTACAAGCTCAGCTGCTTAAAATGCAATTGGCTGAGGCTAGGCAGAAAGTCAATGAGGGAAAGAAAGATAAGGACAAAAAGAGTAGACATGTGATGGCAGTAACCGCAGACCCCACCCAATCCACTCCTGATCTCTTCCCCACCCCTGGATGGATTCCAGGTCCCCCACCCTATGCTCAACCCCCAGTTTACCCTCAGGGTCCACCACAATGGCAGCAAAATAACGGGGGGGGATATGGGAGAGGGAGAGGCGGCGGGAGACCAGGGAGGGGGCGGGGAGGCCCGCCCCGAGGGGGAGCTCAAGGAGCCTGTTTTGTCTGTGGTCAGATGGGACACTGGTCTAGGGAGTGCCCGCAGAAGGGGGGTCAACCACAAGGGGGAAGGGGATATCAGCAAAGGGGTCCATACCAACCACCACAGGGACCACCTGCAGGGCCTCCCCAGGCACAACTCCAGATGGCTGAATGGAACTGGGCTGGTTGGGAACCAGGCCAGCAACAGCCACAATGACACTCCCCAGCAGAGCGGCAGGACACAGGGACAACGGCAGATCACATGGTGTCCATGCTAGTGGAAGGGGTTGAACAGCCCTTTCTAGTTGATACAGGGGCCACGTGCTCGACCATCAGACACTGTCCACCACAAAAAGTTTCACCAAAACACATTATGGTGATGGGTTTCTCTGGGGAAAGACAAAAACTGCCAATAACTGAACCACTGCATACTGCCATAGGGAATCAACGCGTTCACCATCCCTATGTTGTTTCCCCCACGGTTCCCATGAATCTCCTGGGCAGAGATCTTCTCATTAAACTGGGCGTGTCTATCCTGTGTTGTGCTGATGGTATCATATTAACCTTCCCAGATGGCCACCAAATGACTTGCTCTGAAGGAGGTCAAGGACATGGACAATACATGCTTTCCCCCACCTCTGACACCCCCTATGCTGATATTTACTGGGCTATGTTGTCTCCTGAAGGCCCGGGCTCTGGAGGTATCCTTAAGCAGTTCTTCCTATGGAAGCCCTGGATTTCTCAGGTTGCTCCTTTCGTCCCTCCCCCAGACCCCCCGCATGTTACCCTAAAGTATGATATCCACTCTGATCTCTGTTATCAAGACGCCTTTGACGCCATAGCAGACACCAGATGGGAAATTCACACCCAAAATATTTTTGTGGGGCCTGAGGGCGTAGCCGCCCCGGTCCAACTAACCCCTGAACAGTTGCCATGGTTTGTCATGACTGAGGAATCTGCCCCACATGTCTCACTTGCCCTACACCCAGGTTACGATCCCAAATCACTAGGCCCTATGGTAAAAACAGCCTTAGCGGCCACAGATTGGACGATTACACCACTTCCCCAGGTCCATTTCTCTCCCCAGACTAAAACTTACCGCATTTCCTGTGAGGGCCATGACACTGCGTTCCTTCAACATGACCTTATCACTAGACACCATGGTAGGGAGAGAACTGATCACCAGGATGCTAAGCCAATGTTAGACAGCCTTCCAACCACACTTTGGTCACAAACCCCAACTGATGTAGGTCTGGTACAGTGTGCTCCCCTCACATTTGAGCTAAAACCCTCGGCACCGGTATGGATACCTCAGTACGCATGCTCTAGGGAAAAACAGTTAGGTATTGCAGATACAGTGCGTGGTTTGATTGATGCAGGGGTGTTAGAGCCCTCTCGTTCCCAGTGGAACACACCCATTCTCCCAGTCTTGAAAGCAGATACAGGAAAATATAGAATGGTTCATGATCTGCGCGCCATCAATGGGCTCATCGTAGACATCACACTCACAGTACCCAACCCACATGTTGCTCTCGCGGACATAGGGCCACAACACCACTGGTACACAGTCTTAGATCTCTCCAATGCTTTTTTCTGCCTCCCATTGGCAGAGCACCTGCGTGACATCTTCTCATTTACATACATGGGTCGTTCCATGCGTTACACACGTCTACCTCAAGGGTTCAAGCTCTCACCAGGCCTGTTTAACAAAGTTCTTAAAGCCTCACTGGCAGACTGCACTCTGCCACCTGATACTGTGTTGGTTCAATATGTAGATGATCTTCTCATAGCTGCTCCAACTGCCGTTGCCTGCCTACAAGCCACCAAAGATGTTTTAACTACCCTGGCTAGGGAAGGTTACAAAGTAAGCAGGAAGAAAATACAGGTCTGTAGAAGGGAAGTCACCTTTCTAGGAAGAATTCTCTCAGCTAGTGGTGTAGGTGTCTCCCCAGCACACAGATCAGCCATTTTGTCTCACCCTAAACCGTACACTGTAAAAGACATGCTGTCCTTCTTAGGGTTAACAGGATACAGTAAATCCTATGTGCCAGGATATGTTGACCTAACAGATCCCCTTCGTGCTATGGTTCGCCAACAGGGTATGCGCAATCTGTCCTCAGCACTAGTCTGGACACAAGAAGGCACAGAAGCATTCGTTAGACTAAAACAGTCCCTCGCCGCAGCTGCAAATTTGGCCTGCCCAGACTATGCTCTCCCATTCCATTTGGATGTTTCTGAAACAAAACATGCAACAAACGGGGTTTTGTTTCAGAAAAAAGGGGGTACCAGAGTAGTGTTGTCATACATGAGTATTCCATTTGAGCAAATCGAAAAACGCCAACCAGCATGCACACAGCACGCGGCAGGGGTAGCAAAATGCATCCAAAAATCGTCACACATTGTCATGGGACATCCACTGATAATACTGACCTCTCACAGCATAGTGTCCTTCGTCAACTCAGCCATGTTCTCGCTCACCCCAACCAGACAAAGAAGAATCAGCAAAGTCTTACAGGCCCCGAACTTAACTTTTACACATGAAGGCATCAATATGGCAGATCAAATGGGGGAAGGGGAACCACATGAGTGTGAGGACAAAACCAGGAAAGTGGAAAAAGTCAGGCCTGACCTAGCTGCACAACCATTAGAGGAAGGAAGAGTGCTATTCACAGATGGGTGCTGCTTCAGACATGAGACAGAGGGACTGAAAGCAGCATACGCAGTAGTAGAGGACACAGGAGAGGAAGTGAAAACGCTAGAGGCAGAAAGGATGCAGGGCGCACAGTCAGCACAAAGAGCAGAGGTGAAAGCCCTCATTAGAGCTTTGGAGATAGGGGAAGGACAACTAGTGACCATCTACTCTGATTCAGCTTATGCAATAGGGGCAGCTCACCTTGAACTACCACAATGGCAGAGGGCTGGGTTTTTAACAGCGGGAGGAAAACCTATCAAACATGAGGAGGAAATGAGAAGGCTAGCAAAAGCAATCCTCCTACCAGCCAAGGTAGCAATAGTCAAGTGCAAAGGTCATAGCAATACCCAAGACGGTGTGAGCAAAGGAAATGAAGCAGCCGACTGTGCTGCAAAAACCGCAGCAGGATATCATGCACACCAACTGGTGGTAACCACAGACCTAGAGAAAAGAGCTGAGCTTAACAGAGAAACAATCATTGAATTACAAACACTAGCATCCCCTCAAGAAAAAACAGTGTGGAAAAGCCGGGGAGCCACACAAAATGAAGGACTGTGGCGAGGCCCAGATGGCAGACCCATTCTGCCCCCAGGGGCGAGGGAAACAGCCTTGGAAGAGGCTCATGGGGTAGGACATGTAGGGGTTAGCCAGATGCTAAGAAATCTACAACACTGGTGGCATCCATTTATGAAACCCATGGTTGAACAGGTCACCAAGACCTGCCCAGAGTGCCAAGCATTTAACCCCAGGTCAGCAGTAAAACCAGAAGGGGGACACTATCCCCTAGAAACCATGGCGGGAAAAGAAATTGTGATTGATTATACTGACATGATTGACAAAGTACAGGGCTGCAGGTATATGTTAGTATGTGTGGACACGTACACAGGATGGCCAGAAGCTGTCCCAGCAAAACACGAAGATGCCCAAACAGTAATAAAGTTCCTGATCAATCAGTACATTCCCCAACATGGCTTCCCTGAACGAGTGAAATCAGACAATGGCTCACATTTCAGGAACAAGGACCTGCAAAAAGTGGAAGACATGCTGGGACTAAAACACAAGTTTGGCTCAGTGTATCATCCACAGTCTCAGGGTAAGGTGGAAAGAATGAATTTGACCCTAAAAAACAAAATTGCCAAAATCTGCAGCAAAACAGGAATGAAATGGGTGCAAGCCCTGCCTCTAGCTCTCATGTCAGTTAGAATGTCTGTTAACAGCAGGACAGGGTTCTCTCCATATGAACTACAAACAGGGAGGTGTTTTCCAGGACCATGGTCACAACTTCCACTCACTGACTCTCCCTCCACTACCATCTCTCATAAAGTTTTTTGTCGCCAGCTACAAGGCACAGTCTCTCTGTTTTCTAGACAGGTAGCTGCAGTAAACCAGGACGCAGAACCGAAACCAGCGCCTGACGCCGAGTGGGTGTTGTTGAAAGTAATCAAAAGGAAGTGGTCTGCACCTCGGTGGTTGGAGCAATTTAGAGTGACTGCACGAACCTCCCACGCAGTGCAACTCGGAGGGAAAGGTAAACAGTGGTACCACTGGAGCCAGTGTGCTGCCACACAGGAGCCAGGGCGCTCCACCAAAGAAGTAGCCAGGGATCTGGCTGCCAGTGCGGAGGGCTCTCCGCCAGACACTAGGGAAAAAGAGGCAGAATAATCCTCTCCAGTGTCCAACAAGGTCCAGGGTAGTCTACCCCTGTGACCTGAAGAAGAGAATCACCTGAGAGAAAGGTGAAATAAGCGCTTTCTCTCCTACATGTAGCGTGCCAAGCTACCACCGAGCGCCAATAATACCTTCTTATTGCATCATCGTGTGTTATTCATGTTTTACATTGTATATTACTCTATCTAACTGAAAATTGCATGAGTTTTCTGAACGGGGTCCAAGCATGGAGGGTTGTAACCTTACTTATAGAGCGGTGCTGTTATAAGAAACTTGGGAAATGTCAGTGCAGGGAAACCGTTTAGGGAGGGTAAACGCTTGCTAAACAAAGGATGGACCATATCGTAATGTGGCTGAGAGTATCTCTGGTAGTTTTTTCTATTCTCCTCCTCACCTACATCCTCTGGCTCTTTTGTGATCTTCCCCTCCAAGGGTCTTGCTGAAGAATTTAGGTTCATAATAGTGATAAGCCTCCTGATCACTACCCTATTACTAATATTGTTCCACGCATTGTTAAGGAACACTCTGGGGTTGACACAACAATGTGGGATAATTGGATGAATGTCTTTGGCAAATATAAGACCTTGGTCTCCTCGATCTTACTCTCTATTGCTGTATTTGCTGCTCTTCTCACACTGTGTGGGTGCTGTTGCATTCCATGCCTTAGGGAGTTGTCCCAGCGTCTGATCACTCGCGCTGTAGGCCCACAGGACCCTCATCACATGTTACCATTATTAGGGGGTGGGGAAGCAGCAGAAGTAGACAAGGAAGAGTCAGGAGTAGAGTTACAATGCAGATAAGGTGAATGTTGTTGACTCACTTAGGTGAGTCAAAAAGGGGGTGTGTGAACTTTTTCTTTTCAGGTTGTTTTACGCTTTGTTGACATGCTTTATTGAAACAAATGTTTGATATGTTGACCTTATTCTCATTAGAAGTGATGTGTGAAACCTTATTGAATCAGGATGGGCAGATGAACTATAATCAACTCTTAACTAGCTTATCATCAAAGAATGATTTTACAAAATATTATGAAATGTTTATTACCTAGATGTGGATTCTCTATTTTCTATCTTGTTTCCTTGATCTCTTTCCTTTGAGTTGGTTGAACTCTAGTAGAGTTCAAAAGGGGGAATTGTGGAATATAATACATCAAATATTCTTATATACTTCAGTTTTATTATATATACTTCAGTTTCTATATGTTGCTCTCACTTAATTGCATGCACACATATCTCTTCTCTTCACCTATTACAGGAGATAGCAACAGGATGTAGCAACAGGATGTAGCAACAGGGGGTCCGAGCAGGGAAGTATCATAAAACTGGTTTGAAGTAGGTTAAAGAACATGTCGTGCCCTTTTGACCCGAGCCTCAACATATGGTGTAGCCTATAACGTATGTGTGTGTGTTTGAACCCCAATAAAAAGGGCGGTAAGAGGAAGAGAGATCGGAACTCACTTGGTCAGTGCAGGCTGAGGAGCCTGTAAGAAGAAGTGTTGTTCTCCTTCAGCTGAAGCCTATTGTGTGTTTAACTTACTGTGTCTGTGAAGTTATTACTATCTATTACAGTGAAGAAGTCCTCACCTGGGAGTGCACCTTAGAAGCACAACAATGTCCTTCTTTTTGGCGGGATGTCCATTACCTTCCGCTTTCTTCGTGTTGGAATTTTAAACTACGGTCAATTTATGAGGACTATGGTTAACTGCTACTCAGATCTCTGCAGGGTAAATCGAAACAGCTAGCTAGACTATCTGTCCAATCTGAGGTTATTTTGCAGTGGCACCGGGGCTCCGTCTGGCACTTAGCGCCACCCATGATGATTGTGATTGGTTAGACATGCCAATAAACTAGAGCACGTTTTTCTCCCATCCCGGGATGCTGTGTGGACTAGCCAGACCCTCCTCTCCAGCGCTGTGCAGGAAGGTCTGGCAATGCGAGACTAGAATGGACCTATTACGTAGGGCTTCTAGCAGGTCAGCAAAAACTACTATATAACTTAAATTGCTCCTAACAACAATTGTTACATTTATTGGTCAGCATAAACATGTTTGTGCCTTAAAAAATATGACTTACATTTTTCAGGATGACTGTTGTGAAAATGTGAAAGGGGTTGTGATTAACCCACAGAGAATTATCACCAGACTGCAGTTCCTCTCAGCTCTATCAAGTGTTTTAGCGTCATTGTTTTGGCTTTCCTGGCATATTTACTGTTTTGGTTCACTCTCCTCGCTCTCGTACAGTAGTGACGTTTTTGGCCATCGCAGGCAACTGCTTTCAGCTCTCTGTAAAATCTGACCTGATCTACCTGCCCGGCACCAAACGGCAGACCGATAAAGTTAGCGACCAGCTGGTGAACATAGTGGAGCATTTAGCAGCTATTGAGCAAGATATTTCCCTCAGGAGTTGGTGGAGAGCAAAGTAAAGCTAAAAGGAGAGTGGATGTTGGAGTTACATTTATCAGGTGGCCAGAGATAAGACTCCAAGTGAATGCTAATGCAGCTCCATATCTGCTAGATGTGTAAATAGCCAACAGTTAAGCCATAACTACTTAAAAGGTGGTTATGTGTTAATGATTCTCTCGTCTCTCTCTTCTCTAAACCTTCTTTCAAGCACTTTTTTTCATTCATCACATCACCATTTCCAATACTTTACAATATATGTTCAACTGAGTACAGCACCATCAATGCCTTTGAGAGATACTGTCCAAAAGTGTGAGCTGTATTCAAACAATTATCAAATGTTATCTCACTTTATGAATGCTGATTTATTTTTTTTCCCACCATTTGGAACAGGTTTAAACACGGACTTTCGACATGGTCGCACAACATTTAGTATGAAGTAGTTTGTTTCAAGTACACCCTGGACTTTAGCATGTGGAGAGAAACAGAATGCACCAAAAAAATTTAATATTCATTATGTTTAGTTAGGGATTTGGTGCTTATTAACCGTGTGTATGTGCACATCTGGGTCTGTTTGTGTGTCATCCCAGTGTGCAGTGATGGCTCTAAAGAGCAGTAAAACATTCAGCAGCACAGCCCAGATTGTGGCCTCCTTCCAGGCCTTTATGCCTCCACATCTCATTCCCCACAGAGATCACTTCTGACTCTTTGTCCTCCTTGACCTGCTGCTGAACTACCCCTCCATTATCCTCGTCCTACAGCACCCTCCCCTCACATGCACACACTCCACACCGCAGGCTGTGGTTCCCCCGTCCCAGTCTCGCTCCACCTCCCCTCCTCACACCTCTTCTGGGCCACAGATCCAGCTCTAGCTCCTCGATAGCCCTCTCTGCACTGCGACACTTCGTTCCTGTCCGTTGCCTGCTCCCCGCCTGCTAATCGGGATTGGTGGGGAGAACGGATCGCTGTGAGACATGGCCGTCCTCTGGAGCCCACAGAACCAGGCCAAGGTCACTCACATCACTCTTGCATTACCGCTGCCCACAGCAAACAGGGAGAAGGAGAGAGCGAGGGATGCAGGAGTTAAAGGAAACAGTGATAAGACTGCTGCTCAGCAGTGCTTCGCAGTTGAATGAGGTCTCGTGAATTGAAGTGAACAGAAGTCAATAGCAAGGCCGGGCTTCATTTTATCTTTCAAATTAGCGTTTAGAATGAAATCTTTGGAATATTATCATCATATCACATGCCTATTTACCCCTTTTGATTAAATATTCAAGCGTGTCACTGTGTTTGAGGGTGAGCTTATAGGTAACCTATTTTCTGCTCTCCTTGATCAACACTCATCAATAATTCACTCTTGGCCCATTAGTTTTGAGAGAAATGCCGGGGAGCAACTTAAACTCATCAGGAATTCATTTCTTATTTATTGTGTGCAGAAACATATGGCACGAGCAGTTCTCATTGAGGATGTTTAGAGAAGCTGCGCTGGGCAGAACAGTTACACGGCACACGTAAAGCAAAACAGCTTGCAGTTAACCTTGAGATAATATTTACATAAATTCTAATCCAGTGCCACATCATATTGTTGGGAGTGAGCAATAGCACCCTGCTCTTTTTTACACATTTACAAGACACACTTACAAAACGTATCTCCTAAGATCTCGGTGAGGAGTTGTTATGGTGTGCTGTCATTCAGCGGCCCATTTCCCCTTAGAGCTGACGATGTGTTTTATAGAATAAGTTGAGAGATGGATACTAAAGTGAGGGCCTCTGTCACAAAAGCACACAGTGTTGTCATCAACAAGGCTGTTCTTTTTTCCAGCCCATTGCCTTTGCTGTAATTTGCACTCTCTAGCATTCTCCCCTCCCTCTGCCACCATTATTTTAGACAATGTTTTAGGAATCACAGCCGGTTTCCCAGCCAGTGTTCACACATTTGTCATTACATGTCAGCGGAGCCTGGGGATTTTGCTGCTTCACTTGGCAAAAAGCAATTGTGTGCGTCAAGCTGCGGCTCTGTCCTGAAAGCTGACACACACCTGGAATGAAAAGGGCTTGTCGGTAAAGATGCTTCTGATGTTATTAGGCTGCGTCCTTGGTTGCGGAGTCCAGGCCATTTTACATGTTCCACCTGTGAGCGTGTCTTTTTTGCCTGGCTTTTATCCACACGTTTGTCTCTAAGTCCTCTCAGGCCTGAGCATCCCCTCTTCTTTCTCAGCTAAAGCTCAAACCTTAACACGCTCTGGCTCTTTGCCGAGCCCTCAGCGCTGTTTCAGAAGCCCAGCTTCCAGGTCCGGTAATCCCCCTCTGGTTGTACACACTGGATGTCAGAATGATTTCTGATTAGGTGCTTAAAATGATTGTATTTTACTGCTTAAAGAGAGTAATGTTACATAATTAAGTACCACTGGATAGGGACCAAGGCAGCGAAATCTCTTATGACAGAATCTCAGAGTTTAAAAGGAAAATTCCAACAACTTTTTTGCATAGTTTTGTTGTTTCTTTTGGTTATGATAATATTGTCCTCACCAATGTAATTGTTGAGATATGGGGACAAAGCAACATACAACATTTCCAATATGGGCAATCAGAACTCAGATTCTTTACTTAAGCAGAGTAGCAATGCCATAATTTAAAAATACTCTGTTACAAGTAAAAGGCCTGAATTCAAAACTCTAATTGTTTTTGTTTCATGGTTGTATGTTGTATATATTCGTAATTAGTAATCAGTTGTAGGCAAATGCTGCAAAGTGCCTGTCTAGTTTGGACACGAGGCCTTGACATTTTGAAGCACTTTATTTTGTAGCCTGGAAGTGCATACATCGTTGCCGATGAAATGATCCAGCGGGTGTCGCGTTGAAGATGATGTCACGCTAGTTTTCCCGCAATGGCGATCAGCTGAGAATCCTGCCTACACTTTTCTTTTTTTTTATTTCACCTTTATTTTTACAGGCAAGTCATTAAGAACAGGTTCTTATTTACAACAGCGGCCTGACAAGTGGCATAGCCACTTAGAGAAAGGGAAGGAGGGCTAGATAAAAAAATACATTAGAAATATATACAGTTTAGAAGAGCGTCAGTTGCGAGCGGCAGCAGATTGAAAAGATGCCAGACCAAATGCAGAGTTGGTTTTTGAAATGCTTAATTGAAGATGAAGTGATGACTGGGTGTTGTATGTGACAGACTTTGGCTGCAGCAGGTGACCTAAGTAAGGAGGTGATCAGCCAAGAAGTGTCTTGTAAATAAAAGTGAACCAGTGAATCTTACGGCGAATGTGGAGGGAGGGCCAGTTGACAGATGAATATAGGGTGCAGTGGTGTGTATTGAAGGGGGCATTTGTGGCAAACCTGATACACTGAGGGGTTACCATCTGCAGTAGAAAACGAAATAGAGCAAAGCACCTGATACCAAAAGTGAGTTGAGTCGAGCTGAACCATGCAGTACAAAATTACGCATAAATAGTTCATTGTTGACGTTTGGGGGAAGAGTACATCATCTGAGACTGGTGCAGCAGTGAAGACGGTGAACAGTTTAAAGAGCCCCTACAGGGTGGGATTTCACAGCAGCCTCCCTTCTTGCTATTTTTCATACAATGCAGCTGTCAAATGGGCTGGATGAAAACTCTGTAGATCGCACGTAGGGGAGCAATCTGTTCCACTTTGCTATTAAATGCAGATCTAATCCATTACTGCCACTGGAAAAAATACCAGAGTAGTCTGATCACAAATGGAGCTGATTATTTGCAGAGTTACTCAGAATATGTTTGGTGGAGAAAATTGTATTTTAAATTGCGAGCATTTGGACGCGAACACAATCGTACACATCTTGAAACAATTGCTGCAGATAAGACTAATGAAGTTGCAGCTTGAAAATGGAAATAAATTGCTTTTCTGCTCTTCTGCTGTCTGAGGCAAAGAAACCCAAACATGAGTGAAAATGACCACATCTTGCCAGCAAGTAATTACGATTTTCAGCAGGTGATATTAGTCATGATTCTTAGTTGCATCCCATGATGACACAAGCTTTCAAAGAGCAGGACCATGAGGCAGATCACAGACATGTCAGATCTTCAGAGTTAATTAGAGGCTCGGATCTTGCGTCGGTAGTGGACATCGCTCCACCTACTTGTGGCTAAGGCAACACATTAATTGGGTCAGTAAAGGACTTGTTGGTGGTGCAGCAGAAAACACTTTCATGTTCATCAAAGATCAAACTAGAGTCTGTTCACACTACTGGCACCACACATTCACCTCTACAGAACCCAGACTGAGGCTGTTATCTACAGGTTGAAACCTCCACTTTATCAGCGGTCACTGACATATGCTCAAAGTCCACTTAACAAACCAACAGCAAGATAAGTGATGACTATTTAATGGAAAAGTCTTATTTAATTTAGCGCCAGACAAGTAAATATTAAAATGGAATGGTATAAGTCACTTCACTCACACACCCATACACATCTGAACATTCGCGATACATATTAATATGCTCCACCCTCAGCATGATCAGCGGCCGGCGCCATTAATATTCCCTCGGATTTCCATGCACCCGGGCATTAAAATACTGCCATTAACATCATTACCGCCATGGAAATATATCAACAAGTCATGTTGAATTAGTGTTAATGTGCCCGCTGACAGGGCGTGCGCTCCCCTCCGCTCAGCTGAAATGCCAGCATGCTGTTTTCTGCTCAGCCTGGCAGGAGGCCTGCTCTGGCTGCCCACTCATGACCCTCAAACACTTGCTGTTGTCAGGGAAATGGATCAGCCTTTCTGGTGCGCTAAGTTCTTTTTTTTCAAATTGGATTAATTGGAGTAATAGGAGGTTGTCTTACTCTCCCTGCCATGCTTTTTATCTCTGGCTAATTGCTCTCTACTTTCCTGCCTCCTTCTGTCTGCTTGGTGTCTCTTCTCCCCTTTCTTCAACTCCCTCCCGTCATCTCTTTGTCTTCCCTCTATCTGCTTTTTTCATTTTTTTATATTCTGTCTGGCCATTGTTTGCTCCTGAATGACTGAAAAATGAATTTTATGGTGGAAACTGGGCTTTTCAAACACTGGTTTTCAAAGAGGTGCTTATCTCACATCCTGTGCAGAGTGCTGCTCTGCCTCTGCTCTTCCCGCTCGGTGTGTTAACACAGTCCAGAATGGCATGTGGACATTCAGAGCGAGACCGAAAGTACAACCTTACATACCTGCACACACTGTACAATACACACAAACAAGACAGACACATGAGAACAATACACACCCATAGGTTGATCCACAGGATGTGAAGAAACTTGTTGCCATGGTGAATGCATGGATGTGTTTATCAGTGTTTGACAGTGGCATTTTCTTGTTACTGGTTTACATCCACAGAGAACCATCTTCATGTTCATGTAAAATCCATTTACATGAACATTTAATATCCAGCATTGTGTATTTCTGTTGAGATAATTAAAGTAACTGTCAAATTATTATTGATTTATTAACAGATGTCATACTCATGGTTAGAATGGTCTGCATTAGCACACTACTGTACTTCGTAGTGTGTGTGTGTGTGTGTGTGTGTGTGTGTGTGTGTGTGTGTGTGTGTGTGTGTGTGTGTGTGTGCGTGTGCGTGTGTGTGCGCGTGTACGTGTGCGGGCGTAGGTGTGTGTGACGGTTCGATCGAAACAACAATGGCATATGTGCTAGACAGATGGTTTAGCCTATACAATCACCTGCCAGGTATTGTTTTTAAAGTGCCTGCCCTTTCTCAAACTGTTTCCAATGACGGTTTCTCAGGTGGTTCTGTGTAACAAACCATCTGGCGCGTAGGGTTAGGTTTCTGTCTTTTAAACAAATACTTTTACTTTAAGACATTTTGGGAAATGTGCTTGCTGAAAGTAAGATGAGAAAATCAATACCACTGTCACATCTGTCTGCAGAATATGAAGCTACAGCCAGCAGTTGATAAACTTAGTTTAGGATTAAGACTGGAAACAGCTAGCCTGGCCCTGTACAACGGTAAACAAAAATCAGACGACCACGTAAATATCTCCTATCGCCTTTGTATTAAGCAACATTAAAAATGTTGCATTTTGGCACCCCTACAGTTTTGAAGTGGTACATATAAAAATGGTTGTAAATACAAATTGTGAATACTGAGCTAGCTTCTTCCTATAGCTAGCTGGTGATTTGTGACATAGTGCCGAAAAGCGTTATGCAATTCTCCCAGGAGATCGGACCCGCTCACCAAAGTAGTGCAAGATCAGACGGGGTGATGAGTGGGCATGAAAGAGGCGCTGTTCTCCCTATTACAAGTCACTGTACCATCAAAATGATTTAGAAGCTGTTAATTTAAAGTTAGAAAGTTGTATAATGTTGCTTAAATACATAGAAAAACAGCAAAGGAAAAATGACAACTTGTGGTTATGGTTAGCTAAGCTAATCAGCTGCTGCCTCTAGCTTTATACTTATTGCACAGAACCCGGGAGTAATATCAATCGATTATAATTGATTGATATCAATCAATATCAATAATGTCATCGAACTCTTGGCAAAAAAGTCAGCGAGCTCATTTCCTAAAATATCAAACTATCGCTGTGTATATGAGGATTGTTTTTGTTTCTCTTTGCCACATATGATAGTTAATGGATCTATTTGGACTGTTAGTTGGACAAAACAGTAAATTTGAGGATGTCACCATGGAACTTGTCATAGGCATTTTAAACTATTTTATGACATTTTATAGACCAATAAATCAATCAATTATTAAGAAAATAATTGGCAGATTAATCAATAATGAAAATAATCATCATTTGCAGCCCTTTTATTCTTTATTTAGCCAGGAAGGTCCAGTTGAGATACAAGATCTCTATTTCCAGGGAGCCCTGGTCAAGACAGCAGCAAAAGCAGTTTCACATAAAAACTAAAAAATATCATGTAAGAACACATACAATACATCAAAGCAATTCAAGGGAAAAAGAAGAGAGGCATATAGGCCATACCAGTGATATCAAAATGCCCTGAAAGGAAACAAAATGTTTCCTTTCAGGGCAGTTTGTAAAAGTCCATTAAATGTGACTTTAAATATGGTAAACTTCTAAGGTAATGATGTTTTGCAGTTCATTCCATGCCCAGGGTGCACTAAAAAGAGTTTTACCAAGCTTTGAGTGAACCTACTAACCAAGGTGTGACTTTTATGAGCACCGAGGCTTATCATTTAACCAGATTACTCAGCTAATAATGTTAACAAGAACTTCTCTGTGTGTAGCCACTGGCAACAAAGGACAAAGTCCGCGCAGGAGCAGTTAAATGTTTGCATGTGCAGTATAACCTGCCGCAAGAAACAGGAGCATATAACACAATAGTAAAACTCAAATCAAGTGGATAATCTTACAGTGTCACTACCACTCTCCCCTTGCTGCTTGGCTCTGTGTGCACTGTGCTCTGATCCTATGTGTCTGGAGGTGGGAGAGAGGAAGTGTTTTATGACTTTAAAGTCTAAATATGTTTTTTTTTTTGTCATACACGCACGCACGCACGCACGCACGCACGCACGCACGCACGCACGCACGCACGCACGCACGCACGCACACACACACACACACACACAGTCTCACTCACTTGTTCCACGCTGTGGGACAAATTTATGTCCTGAGTATCCGTCACTTGCTGATGGTTAAAAATGAGTTATACTGAATGAGTTATAAGATGCTTGCGGGCCAGAGGGTCCATAAATCCCGGACTAGGCCATGTCACACTGCCCAGCCAAGCCTGCTCTTGCTTATTAATAGCAATTTACCCACCTTGTGTTTGATGCAGTGCGGCTCTGGCTGGCCAGTCCACTGCAGGCCGCTCCCCTCTATACTCCACTCCAGGTTCAATCCCCATTTCAGGCCGCTACAGTCAGGGTTGAGGGCTACACTGACACCTGCTGGTTACTAGTGGTACTTTTGATGTAAAGCAGCCTCAATCCCTATTAACCCATGCAGTGATCCTTATATAGGAGTGATGATAAAAATGTTACACAGCTAAGACTGCATGGCACATAGGCTGCATTCATATGGATATTTTACCATTAGCCTATGACTTTGGACAAATGGCAGCCTATTATTAAGGTGCGATTGGGAAGGGCAAAGCCTTTAAGAGTGCCTTAAAATCTCCCCTAAGACATTAAATCACGTCCTACTTTCTCTGATTCTTTTTTGAAAAACACCATTGCCTTTTATGATTTACAAGACGGAGGCAGTCCTCAGTGTGGTGTCCTACTCTGGTTATAATACGTTTTGCTTACTCTCTCTTTTTTAAACAGGCACTAGGTAATCACTCTGTTAAATATGGAGGATTGTATCAGGACTGAGCTGCTTTCTCTTATTCTTACTTTCCCTGCTCACCCTCTCTCCAACATCAGTAGGTGTGTGTGTGTGTGGGGGGGGTGTAATGTAGTTACCAAGGTAGTTCAGAGCTATTTCCCCCCTGGGGCCTTTTCATCACTAAAATGTCTTTTGCCCTCCCCATCATCTCGCCTAACACTAATTTTCTCTCTCCCTTACACACACACACACACACACACACACACTCAGTCACTCTCTCTCTCTCTCTCTCTCTCTCTCTCTCACCAGGTAAATTAAAGTAATTGGCTCTGAGGCAAAATAGTAATATCAGTGTTTTTAATAATATCAGCAGGATTATATTGACAGAAAGGATTAAATTGTTTTACTCAGAAGATTATAAATCTTCAGAGGGGATGTGGCATTTTAAGTTGCTATTAACACTTAATGCAATCCCATCTCGCACTTAATGCAATGCACTGTCACCTCAGTTAATATACTGTAATGGTCCAGTGATCCACTTTCACAGCAATTTCAAAGAGATTAATAATGAACATGCTGTATTGATCCTTCCATTGGGCCACCGTGAGCCACATTTGTGGTTTTGGTCATATGAACAGTTAAGGCCCTAATGCATGGATGCAAAGTGCATGTAGTGCAGTGTATTGTTTATTAATAGCACATGCTCACCTTACAATGTTATTGACTTCATCCTATTGATTTATTTAGAACTGCAGAATGATCACTTAGTCTTGGCTTCATATTGATCTCAATTACACTGCAGAATATACATTTTAACAAGTGATTAATGTAGAACTTAGTCTTAAAATCCACATCTATTCTTGGTGAAGTTCCTTTTCTGAATTGATTGAATTCTACAGGCAGATTTCTATCGTTAGAGTAAATGTCTTTACAAGAAGGACATTTCTTCCTAAAGAGCTTCGCTACCTTTTTCTGCAGCTGCAGCTTTTGTGGTTTGAGGTTTATAGGACATAACGAGATACTGACAGACTATTTCTTTCCACGTAATTGTTGCAATAAGGAAGTTGTCGGGTCAATTGTCCTCATCCACCTGTACTGAGTGCACTGGCTTCGTGTGACCAGACTGCAAGTCAAGGCTGGGTCTGGTGCCTTTACGAAATATTAACACAAGGTGGTGCTCTTGTCCTCTGAAACAGCGCCTTTTCAACCTGATGCTGGTATTGTATGCCTGGTGGGATTGGGGGACATTAACTGGCTTTTTGAAAAATTAAACAATTTCATTTAAATCTTGAAATGGAAAGTGAAATCCAAGTGGTTAAGATGCATACCAAATAATGACAATGTTGCCGGTTTGACTCTAGTTGGGGGAGGTTTGTTGCACATTTCCTGACTGTTTCTCTACTGTCACTATCAAAAGTAAAGACAAAAAGCCCAAAACCTCTTTACAAAATGTGATAATATTAAAATAGTATTATATGGTTGAAATTTCACAGAATAACCACACATAATGGACTTATTTAACCACATGACAAACAATATACCTCCAGTGATAACTGAGGTGTAATATTCTCCTGAGAGACAAGAGAGAGCTTTAACATAATCAGTGTAATGTAAATGTAAAGTTCTTATACTGACTTGAAAGTAGTAGAGTTTGATAAACTCATTCCAATAAAGACACTGACTACAAATTCAATGATTGTGGCAGATAAACAATGTATTTTCAAAGCCCCAGAAGAAAATAATTATATATTATATATTATTGAATGCTATGATAAAATTACCTAAACAATACAGTTCCAATTAGGTAAAGAGAAATAAAGTGTTTGCATTCTCTTCCATTAGGCTGGCAGGGCTCAATATTAAGACCCAGTACGTTATCCGTCTCAGTCGGAACAGCCCTCGTTAAATTGTTGCACAGGGCTGTTTTAATGGGATTAACACACAAATTGAGCATGCTACCGAGCTCCTCCTCATAGCTCCTCTGTCTCTGGACGATGCAAATGTCAGGCATGTGTAGTTGGAGAACAGAGGGAGGGGAGATACTGTGCAGAGCTCTCCTGCATCATTGACCCAGTCAAGTGGGAACTACCGTAGAACAGCATCAAATCTGCAGAGAATAGTCATGTTATGTGTGTGTTACTCAACAAGGGAGTGTTGGTATGTAGAGGGTGATAGGAGGAGATGTGTTGTCAAATTGGAGTGTGTGTGTGTGTGTGTGTGTGTGTGTGTGTGTGTGTGTGTGTGTGTGTGTGTGTGTGTGTGAGTGTGTGTGTGTGTGTGTGTGTGTGTGTTTTGAAGAGGGCAGGCAAAGCAGGAGCATCCCATAGCTGTGAGTGAAGCAAAGACACACCCCCGCCCTTCTCCCCTTGCATCTCTCTTCCTTTCTACGGCCCTCTGTGGTCTCCTGGCCGTCCCCAAGTCATTTCAATCTAAATGCAAATTTCATCAACCTCCCTCTAAAAAGACTGATATTAGTATCAAAGCCAATGTGTTACGGCTGTGTCGCGTGGACGTGTCACTCTCAATAGCATCTCCAGTGCGCAAACCTGCCAATCTTCCTCCACTACTGAGAATAGATCTCAGCTTTCTTTCTCTCTTTTCCTCTTTCTCTCTGTTTGTGCTTCTTTTTTCATCTCCACCTCTCTCTCCGTCCTCTCTCAGCAGCACTCTCTATGGCTTACATTTTTTCTTTCTGGCCACTTTGATACCTCGGTTTTCTCTTAACTCCACCCTCCTGCATCCCCATATATTTGGCCTCATCTAACCTTTCTTTGAGAAGCCCTCCAAATAGAACCTCATTAGTCCTCCATATGTTGTGTTCCGCCTCCCCGAGCCCTCTTGCCCCTGCTCTGCACTAAGCAGCTCACTCGGACTCTGCACATGCTTGCAGACCAACAGAGAAACACAGCAGAAATTCACTCCGCTCCTCTCTGCAGTCACACACACATCTCTCTTCTCCTCCTTCCATTTCTTTTCTTTCCCCTCTCCCTCTCTGAAAACATCCATCCTCCATTTTCCTCTCCTTTCTGGCCTCTCTCTGTGTTTGCAGTCAGGTTAAGCAAGGTGGAGTTGCGTGATGGAGAGATGGGGGGAGAGGAGGTCTGTGGAGCGAGGAAGAGGATGGATACATGGAGAGAAGGGAGGTGGAAAAGCTGAGAGAGGAAGCAGAGCACCCTGGGGAGGCTGCGCTCCAGGGGTTGTTAACATGCAGGTTGCATATTTCTGAATTGCAGAGCAGCCTTATCTCACAGTGCTGGGTCACTGAAGCACTTCCTTTCTCACTGTGTGCATGCCTGTGTGTGAGCACTGTATTCCCCTGCAAGTTAGTCTTGCATGCATGTCTGCATTTTAGAGTATGTGTGTGTGTGTGTGTGTGTGTGTGTGTGTGTGTGTGTGTGTGTGTGTGTGTGTGTGTGTGTGCACGCCTTCATGTGAATATGTGCATATGTGTATGCAACCGTGCTGGAAACAGCAGGAAATGTGAAGCTCTGATGGGGAGGGATTCTCTCCTCCCTCTCTTTCTCTCTCCCTTTTCTCGCACTGCAGCAAGAAACACTCATCAAACTGCAACACGCATCTCGCAGAAGCCCTCAGATACAGCAGCAGCAGCAACAGCAGAGCCTGGGCCTCCTGTTAACACACAGACATGACACAGCGACAGCCAACAGCTTAACACTCTGCTCCCCAGCTGGCTCTGCTCTTAGGTGGGCCACTAAGGTCTGCCAGATAAAAGCTTGCACTGCAGGGTATTAGGCATTCTAGCCAGGGGGGTGACTCTCTGTGTTGCTGCTGGCCCTCCTTTAGTATCTGGTGTAGTTGCCAGCCTGGTGTAAGTTAAGGATTCTGTGTGTCCTTGGGAGGTCAGGCTCTGTTTAAGGCTGTGTTGCATGCTGGGCCCATACATCTCCAATATGTACCACGCTCTAAATGAGCCTCCCTCCTTAACATCTTTGTCACGATCCCCTCCATTTGTCACAGCGTGGCAGCAACACTATTGTCATACACGTCGCTGTCGCCATTATCCAATAACGGAGTGTCGTGCAGAGGTCAGAGTTTAGACTGTGAGTTGTGTGTAAAAGGAGGATCACGTAATTGTACGGTGGAGATTGTGTGACTTCTACTGAATGCACAATTAGCTCTGTTTCTATTTTGGCATTAGTAAAGTGTGTTTTAGTGCAACAGAGGGGCAGTGTCAGGTAGAAGTATGCATGTAATAATGCCTTCATATTTGCAGTTTGCACATTCACGAGATACCAGTTACTAGATACCTTTCAGCACAGGTTGCAGGTGTCTGTGAGCCCTCTGTCAATCATTTTTACACACCTGAAGAGTTAAAGCTATCCTGAATTTCTCATTTTATTCCATGCATTCTTCTTCCTTGTCAAAACCTGGTGCCTACATTACCCGCAATGCAACTCAATTGCCAACAGTTCAGTCAGAGACTCAGGTGTGTTATGCTAGTAGCAGCAGCTAATGTAGATGAGGAGTGGGCTGCAGGGGTTTGGTAAGCTCACTTCTTTCTAACTCCACACCCCCAGATTTCTTTTAATTTTTAAACTTGCAGTCTTCAGTCCCAGCTGGAGCTGACTCAAGTGACAACAATTTATCAGACTTTGCACAGCTCCCTCTGGAGCCACAACCTTTTTCACATGTGAAGTAGTACTCCCAACAGATTTTGATGTGTAAAATCGGTGGAGTTCCCTATTGACTTGTTAATACTCTTTTGACCCTTCAGACATACAGCTTGTAACCCCTTGGAGACTCCCAACCCCCATGTTGAGATAAATTATATAGACAAAACAAATGATATGATATAGAATAGCATTGCTCTGTGGTTCCAACAAATACTGAACATTCAAAAATGCATATTTTCATGTCACATCATTCATTTCTGTCAAAACGTGTCTCTGTCTGCACTCATGCATGTGTGTCCATGTGTGTTTGTTTGATTGTGTGTGTGTGTGTGTGTGTGTGTGTGTGTGTGTGTGTGTGTGTGTGTGTGTGTGTGTGTGTGTGTGTGTGTGTGTGTGTGTGTGATGTATTTGCGTGAGGAGACAGGATCAGGAGTAATGCTGTGACCCGTCCCTGGGGTCTCTCTTCATGACTGAGTGGACTTGCACTTTGCAGATTCAGGTTCAAAACCACTGCTTATAATAGACACACTTTAGATCTTAGCACCAACATTGCTCTTGCCTTCGATGCAGCTCAAGGTTGAATGGAGTATATACTTGTTGAGAATATAACATGCCTGTGCTAAACTATGACATGTGCATCCTGGGTCCTTGAGGAGCACTCTACCAGAGGCAAAGCTCTCTATTTCTGCCTCAGCTGGCTCCATTGTTGATCTCTGGCCCCTGCAAACACAAACGCATTACAGCAATATATTTGCCACATCCAGGCCAGTGTATTTTCTCAGAGGAGTCCTTTTCAGCTGCTGATATGGCTTAGCTTAAATCCCCTGGCTCTGTGACGACACACCAACGCAAATGGGCCAGGCAGAGAAGGGTTCAAGGTTTAGAAAGCAAGGGATGAGTAAAGCTGTTAATTATTCTTGCCTCATTTCTTTCTTGTCAAATCAAAAAAGCCATATCTTTAAATCACGAGCTTGAAGTGATTAGATTTGGACAAAAAAAAAAAATCTAAATTGGTATGTAATGTTGGTATCATCATATTGGTATATGTTTATTCATATATCCAGTATATGGATAGCATTTATTCTTGCATGTTGTTTGTGAAAGCTGACCCTTTTAGGATTAAATATTTAAAAAGATGACGTTTGCAGACTGTTCTGTCTTTGATGCTCAATATCTCAGCATTTCATCCAAATTTTAGTATCGAAACACCTAAGAGATAATTGATCTCAAGAATTTGTGTTTTTGATTTCTTAAATGTTGCAGATAAGGTCTCCAACAGAGGATAAAGGAACACTGTGAACCAAATGGGAAGATTGCACCTTTTAAACTCTACTCTAAGTATAGCGTAAGGCAAATATTAAATGTGTCAAATGTCTTTCACATCATCTTCTCCCTCTAGCTTTCCCTCTTTATCACCTTACTTTGAATTATGTGTTTTTATTGGTTGCGTGCCTTCCCTCTCTGCATCTTATCTCTTCTGCATGGCTGGCTCATTTTTCCAACTGGCCTGGGTGTGCGTCAGGGTTCCTGCGGTGAAATGGGACCATGCAGGGGGGCACCAGGGGTGATAGCCAAGGGTCTGCATGCGAGCCGAACAGGAAGAGAGGAGCTGGTTGAAGAGCGGACCCTGAGGCCTCTCAAGTGATAGGAGCAGAAGTTGAAAGGTGGGAGTACCTTGGCCAGGGAGAGATGGGGAACTGCATGGCTGATTTAGTGAGTGACAGACTGGCTAGCTGGCTGGCTGGCTGATTGGCAAGCTAACAGGCAGAACAAAGAGAGTGTGGGTTCACAACTCCACGCTACTGCCAGCAGGCATTGATGCGGCTCTGAGGTCCACCAAAGGCCTGGATGAGTAATAAGTCATGTAGTGCTCACCCCCAACCCCCCACTCTACCCTCCCTGCAGCACCTTCACTTGGGGGATGGAGAGAAGATGAGGAAGAGGAGGATGAAGGCAAGTGTGACCATAGGAGAGATGAGATAGATTAAGAGGGTACTGTGAGGGAAAGGAGGGAAGTAGGGAGCACATGTACTGTACACTTATTTGTGCATGTATAAATATGTGTGTGTGTGTGTGTGTGTGTGTGTGTGTGTGTGTGTGTGTGTGTGTGTGTGTGTGTGTGTTTGCATGTGTGCGTGCGCGCATTGTTGAGGCATCAGGAGAGAGCTCTCTGCAGGAAATTGTCCAATCCAGTCAGGCTATGCTACTGATCCCAGGCCCTGTCAGGTCCAGCTTCTCTCTCTCTCTCTCTCTCTCTCTCTCTCTCTCTCTCTCTCTCTCTCTCTCTCTCTCTCTCTCTCTCTCTCTCTCTCTCTCTCTCTCTCTCTCTCTCTCTCTCTCTCTCTCTCTCTCCTCTGCCGAGTTTCTTACCAACCTCCAACTCTGCCACGGAGCTGACAGCTTGGCCCTAACAGCGCACTAACCACATTACCTGAACTCACCACAGTCATTATCTTGCACTGGAGCTTGAAAGTCATTCCAACTTCTCTGCTGGTAGAGGTTAATAGGTGTGTGGGTGTGCGATTATATCCCAAAGGCTACGTAGTGCCCAGGCAAATCCCAGAATTCAATTCTTTCCTGGAACAGCTCGGAAGGACAGATGCCAGAGGGTGTGTTTTTTTTCCCCCTTTTCTTTTTTTAATTCAGTTCACGCTTCCTGACTGCATGTCAGATTTGATGACAAGAGACAGCCACAAGTGTCTGGAACATTTCTGTGCATCTGAAGGCATAAATGCATCAGCAGTGCACCTCCACTCTTGGAGGAGATGGTTCTTTATGGACTAGACCTTAAATAGCTCTTTACCTGTTTTTGAAAATTGATTCTTGGTTTCGTATAGAACTGCATTTTTCTAATTTCCATAAGTTAATGCTGCTTTTTATAGCAAGGAATGTACACCTGTACCTAGAACAATTCAAGAAAAATGTGTGTTTTTTTAAGCATGCTGTTGCTAGTACTATTTATAAATCAGCTTAATGGCTGCTATTTTGTGCGCATCACCATATCTTTATATTGGACCATTTTCTTGCCAAACTGTTAGAATTTGTTTAGTGTTTCTTGTCAGGGTGGAAATGTCTTAAACAGACCATAAATAGCCACATTAAACACTAACAAATAACATTTTAGATAGGTTAGCAGCTCCTTCACACAGGGCACACCACCCACTGGTTTTTAGTGAAGCATCTATTGAAGTTTCTGTATACGTATATGTGCAAACAGCTTTTATGTAGTTTTAGTTATGGCGGAATCTCCAATCATGTATTGGCAACATAACTGGCTGCTATCCAGTATTTAATAAAAAAATCAGTAGGGGTCTGATAAATTGGCAGAGCAATATGTTGGTTGAACCCCATTAGCCAGCTGATTAATAAAATTTGAACTCTGGTTGGACTCGCATAGTCTGTATAAAACTAAATCAGGCACTTCAGCACAACCTTTCTGAATAGTCCTAAATAGGGATCTAATTTTAATAATTGGTCCAAAACGTTTAATGAAAGACATTGAAGACTTTTATTTATAGCAATTTCCCTGCATGGCACAATAAAGAAACTCTAAAAAAAAAACTAAAAATAGTTCTTATACTATAGTGCCAAGAAAGATTGCACAAATAAAACTCTCACTGGTTGGGTATCAGTTGTGGTGCTGCCTAACATACATTTTCATTCTCTATACTGCCAATGTGCTTGAGAATGCATGTAGCTGTCAAGTGAGATGTGTTTTGGGACATAGCGCAAACATGATGTGCAAAGCCAGCTATGTAGCTACAGAGAGTATGGTTGCTTACACAAACATTACATCAGACATGTCACTATGAATAGGCAGAGATGGACGGACGTGTTACCTTCACTCCACTACAGTGCAGCTCAGACAAAATTAAGGCCAGGCTTGCCAGAAACACTGCACAAAATGATCCTCGATACTCAATCCTCATTTAAAACAAATAAGTGGCCTCAGTTGAATTTGAAGGAAGTGTCACGTTGCAAACATGCATACAAGAGAGAGAATTTGATGGATTTAAAAGGGGAATATATATGCTTGTTGAGATCCATAATTTAGTGATGGTCCTTTCTAGGGATGTCCCGATCTGTTTTTTTTGCCCTTGAGTCCGAGTCCGAGTCATTTGATTTTGAGTATCTACCGATACCGAGTCCCGATCCGATACTTCTATAATAATTCAACTTTATAATACCTCCAGACCGTAGACATACTCGCGCTTTCCGCTTCAAGCTGCTTCCGTGTTCTACTTTGCCGGCATTTAACCAATAGCGTCTCTGCAACAAAGTGATGTCATGCCGCACGCGTTGCTGTTTCTGTGTGGAGTCAAAAGGGTCTAACTCTGTGCCACCGCATAACTATAGATGTGTTAAAAAATAATGAGAATATATATACATATATATCCGAGTCCCGATCGGGTGGTATGTCCGATTCCGATCGAGTCTGAAATCACGTGATCGGGCCTGATTTCCGATCACGTGATCGGATCTGGACATCCCTAGTCCTTTCCTAAACTTCCAAAAGTCCAAGCTGACTGATAATCACCGGCAGGAATCCGGGAGTGCTGAGCCTATTAACAAGAGGAGATTTTTTTGCTTTAAGGGCAGAAAATCTCTATGTTTAACTCCTCTGCATTAGGAGCCAATTACACGGCTGAAAAAAAATGACCTGGGGTAGTTTGGTGTCTAAGGTTGTTTGTGCTGACATTCTGCTTTTCAAATGCCAGTCTATTAATTATGCAAATGGACTACAAGCCCCCTGTATAAACATATACATAAGTCCCTTTATGTGTACATGGTCCCATATATCCTGTGAGTTATTAGAGACAGCAAGCCCTTGTTTCAATATAATAATAAAAAAATTGAATTATGAAATGACCCCTCCGGCTGCAGCACGCCTGCCTCTCCAGTATCCCTCTCAGACTCTCAGGCCCTCACTCTCCTCCCCTGTCCTCTTTTTCCTTATGGTGCAACTCTTTGCGCAGCGATGCTACGCGACACCGGCCAGCTTCAGAGAAGGCGAGTCCACATTGCATTAATTCTGAGCAGAGAGAAATCCAGTATCAGATGTAATGGGTTTGATTCCAAAGCCCTGGGGCGATGTTCTGTGCTGCTGTAATGGTGGTGGGAGTCGGCAGAGATCCTGCACTCACCAGAAAGCTGCCTAACATACACACACACGCTCCCTTCTCTCTTATGCTTACCCTTCTTGTCTACTCTCTTCGTCTCTATCCCTCCATTTTTCTCTCTCCTTGGATGACCAGAGGTGTACTCCACCCTGCTTTCGACTCTTTACCAACCTCCTCGCCACGTTGTTGCCTAATTACTGTCTCTAAACAAGGGGCTTTGTCCCCAGTAGTCCCGAATTAAGTGTCTGCTGCTCATTCGCAGATGGATAATAGTAGTAATAATAGTTTTTTTTTCTTCCTCACTGACTTCTCCTCTTCAGCTGAGGCCAGATTTAGTCAGGTATTCTGGAGAAGGCATCATTGGATAATGTTGAATAAGCCCCAGGGTAGGTTTCCCTTCTATTTGTTTTTGCTTGGGTTTTTTTTTTCTTATTTTAATTAAAGAGCAGTCTATCATTGTGAGCAGGGCGCCCCTCCAAGACAACATATGATTGGTTAAAGGAGTGAAAGACCTAACTGTTTGCTCCAATCATTGCCATCACACTGTAGATGTCAGGAACCCATGCACTCCATCACTTGAACAAACTGATATACTGTTGGCTAATCAAACACACTTGATATTCAATAAAATATTTGACTATTATAAAATGATGAGGTACAAACTTGAAGCCATAAAGAGATGTTTAACTTAGTGGAACCCTTTGAAACTTGCAGCTGCATGCTTTGTCATGCATTTAACAACATTAGCCTGGTGTTTTCTTTTGAGGAATGGGGACAGGCTTGGGCTCATTGGGGTGGAAGTAAAGCTTTATGGCTCTTTGGCAACCATGTCCTGTAAGCTTTATGACAGTGGATGAATGTGCATCCTTTTACCCTCTTCATAAGTCCAGAAACAAAAGTCATGAGACATAAGTAATAAAACAGCACCCAAAAATATCTCCTGTAATCTCTGTTGTTGAATAAGGTATGCTCCTTGTAGTGTGTTTGCATTGAGGATGACTACAGCCTGGCCTCGTTTCCATATAGTTTTCGGGGGAGATTCTACCCTCTGCCACATGTTAAGCACCTCTAATGTTGCATAACACAAACACCCAGAGCAAGTTGCTGTCCCACCTCTGCTGCATCTGGAGCCTTGGGGAAAAACGACGGGCTTCCCTGGGCGCACCACGAAAACGGTGAAGCACAAGGTACAGCTCCCTCTGTCTGCTGGGGCTCCCCTTATTATTGTGATGGATGGTGAGGGAAAAGGGGAGAGCGATGGCCCTTGCCTCCTCATCACATATCCATGAACGGTGAGGTAATTACACCGTCATTATAATGTGCACAAGCATATACACTCTCACACTACATAAACACAGTCCTCTACACACCAGATGGGGTCCCCGATGTCTTCAGCCTTGTGCATCCCTCCCTTCCTCCTCCATACATCTCTGCTCTACTATCTTCTCTCCTCAGCTCTCCCTCTCTGCACCAGCAAGGGAATTCCAGCCTTCCAGGAAAGCTTGCCAGTTCTGGACTGGGGAGTGTGCCTGTGTGTGTATGAGTGTCTGTTTGCATTGTGTGTCTGTGCATGTATGTACACATGCTCACATGCATATACAATACCCCTGTGCATGCATCAACATTAACACAGCCTGTTTAACATTGGGCCCTCACCATCATTGACAGGCTGACAGATGTGGATGCTGTCGTGATGCCATGCTACAGGGAGCAAGATCTCACATATTGGGGTATCTTTCCACAGACATGGCAAACCTAAGTTAACTTTAAGAACAGTAGTTAGTTGACCATACACATTTTATAATGATAAAAACATATCTTCTGAGTGACTTTTAAAGAGCAACTAAACAGCAGCTGAAAATGTTGTGGTGACCTCCAGTGCTGCAGTGATGTAGAAGTGTACTGCAGGTTAGGTATGTTAGTACACAGTGACATCACTGCTAGGTGTGGTTACAGGTCTGAACCCTCCAAACCACTTCAGTGATGGAGGTGCTACAGACTTAAAACTTTCAACCAAAGAGAACAGAAACACATTACTTTTCAGCCTGCATGGTATTAAAGGAAAAGTTCAATGTTTTGGGAGACACTTGTTTTTTTCATTGCCAAGAGTTAGACAAGAAGATCGACACAACACGTTAAATATAAAGCTACAGCCAGGAGATTGTTATGCTGGAAAATGTTGAACGTTTCCTTTAAGTTACTCTTTAATTAATTCAGCCAATTTCTGTAAGACCCATGGGTGTCCATGCAAGTGTGTGCATATATTTGTGTTAATACACTATGCATTAGTGCATATGGATATAAACATCCAATTAAATGGTTTGAAACAAGTTCCTTTGAATGTGTGTGTTTTTATGCAGATAAAAACATGTTTTTAATTAAACCCAGCGGGACGACCGGTACATAGCCTATAGGTTAAGAAACTAGTGTAATTTAAACACAGGTGGGGATTCAGGGTATAGCATATACTGTACGACAAAAACTACAACAAGTGCATCAATTAGCTAACCAGACTTTTCATGGTAGCTAATAGGCCAAAACTTGATTGAATGATTGTCCAACTCCTGCTGTTTATATGATGTGCAGTATAACAATAGGCCATAGATAGGTTCTACTGGAGCTTACAGAAGGAAAATAAGATCAACTGAGTCAAAATCCAACTCAGGTTAAGACATCAGATAAGCCTTGAAGGTCTATTTCATGTCCTTGGCCAACTCACACCTCCTGTTGTTAATTGTAACACAATGGAAGGGGGAATTGGCTACTAGGCCTATATAAAGTGTGGAAATTGGGTCATTTCTTTTGGTTAGGTCATTGGATACAGACATGTTGAAGCAAACCAGTCATGCTGGAAGAGTTGCCCCATTTCTTGCCGGCTACTGTGCTCATGTACGTGTGTTAATGAAATATGTATATTGACAGATTCCCAACAGAAGCTGGAGGATGGGCATATTCTTTCCATGAGAATAAACAAGAGAAATTATACACCATGGAAGCGTGCATACAGTCCATAAATGGAAGCAGTGCTTTTTTGCCTGGGGATGTTGCATTTTTACAGGTCAGACTGTGATCTTCTCTTAGGCCTCTGCATTGAGACGAGTTTCTGGGGTGCTGTTGCTGGCTCTTAGAGGGGCCCTTTAATCTCTGAAAGCATCTCATGGAGATAAAATTGGTGGGAGGGGGAAGGACTTTTATGAGGCGTTTCAGATTGAAGTGACACTCTTATTTATTAGGTTAGGGGTCAAATGTGAGGTCTCTAAGCAGCAGGGATCTAAAATTCCAGCTTCAAAGGTGGTATCAAATGACATGAGAAAAGTGAGTGGCGTCTGCAGACGTAGGCTACTGCTCGTCAGTCTCCCCTAAAAGCCTTCACAGGAAATCAATAGTGGTCTCCATAAGACTTAATCTGGGATCCACACTACTACCGTGGCAGGCGGCCAGCTGAGTGATGTGTGCGGTTTTAACAGCCCCCGCATCCTGCCCGCTTATCTGTAGGTGTCCTGATGACCGCTCGACTTTCTACTCATCTCGTCTGACTTTTTTTTTTTTTTTTTTTTTTTTTGCTATATCCCAGCCCTCCTCCATCTCTTCCTCCTGTTCCTCCTCCTCCTCCTCCTCCCCTCCCTTTCCCCACTAAGTTCGATGCGATCGGCTCTGGGCCCTGCCGTGAGTTCTCGGTGCGGGCGACAGCGCTGCTGAACATGGCGTCAGACGGGATGATTTTAACGAACCACGACCACCAAATCCGGGTCGGAGTATTGACAGGTAAACGCAGAAATTCCCATCGGCTCTCTCACATTTTGCCCATATTTCCATGAATTCATTTCTGCCGGCTGTCCGCTCGGATCTTCATACATGTCGGCTGGTTATTGCGTGGCGGCGGCGGCTCTCGGTCTCTCACTGGCGTTTGCAGCCCCTTGAAGGCGACGCTGATTTAAAGCTGTTTATTTTTATTTTTTCATTTTACCGGTATGCATTAATGTGCATGCTCTATTACATCCAGTGCTTATGCGGTGGAAGCGGTCGGCTAAATGTGGGCTCTGCATTGTGTCCGCTCATGTAGATTTCTTGTCGAGCCGTATTCCTTACTGAAGAACATGAGCTCAGTTTATGTGTATTGAATAATTCATGTCCTTATCTTCTTGTCAGAGCTGAAAATTACAGCTGACCGTGTGTTGTCTCGCTGCTAAAGATGCTCGGGCTATTGATTGCATTATTGACACCCAGCTGACCACAGCGATTTTTGAAGTGTTGCTCACGACAGTTGCTGAAGGTGGATGTGCTGATGAGCGCATCCTTGGCCTATTAAGAGCAGTGGATGATCTGAAATAAAAACTGTAAAAATGCGTGTAGATGTCGGATGTGGCTTATTTTGTGAATGATGGTGCCGGCCGAGGAGTTTACATGACACATGATACCGGCTCTGGCTCGGTTTGGTGGGGCTGAACACACGGGTAAAACCTCCTGACATTCCTCTGAATGCAACGCGATGACGGCGCTTCTCTCACTTACCAATACTGGAAACGTTATGCGCTTGGATGCAATGTGCGGCTATGAGGCGGCGGATGGTGTTAGATCTGATCGCCGCCGGCCTTCGTTTTTTCCTGTGTGTGTGTGTGTGTGTGTGTGTGTGTGTGTGTGTGTGTGTGTGTGTGTGTGTGTGTGTTCGCGCGCGCGCGCGCAGCCTATTGCTTTGTCATGTTTCATGTTTCATGTTTCTGATCGTCAAGCATCAAGCGATGCGAATCCAGCGGTTGTTGTCATGATCGGAAAGTAATTTTTGGACGATGTGAAGAGGGAGGGAGGGAGGTGGTGGGGCAGATGCATGATAAAGACTATCCAGAGGAATACCCCCCCCCCCTCTCTCTCTCTCTCTCTCTCTCTCTCTCTCTCTCTCTCTCTCTCTCTCTCTCTCTCTCCCCCCCCCTCTCTCTGTCCATCCAGTGTGAGGCTGGGTCGATCAATATTTCATGAAAGCCGTGATCTCACACATACGGTATTCCTCCGTATGGAAATCCGGTACGGAGGAGGTGGTAGGCGATATGTAGCGATGGAGGAATGACTGTAGACCCTCTCCTGCAATCTGCCAGGGAAACCCCCAACACCAACAACACCACAACCACCCGTCCTCTCCTTCTCCATCCCTTCTCTTCCTCTCCTTGAGCTGGAGAGAGAGGCAGAGCGCTGTCCGTGGTGCTGAAATCCAGCGTCACTCACAAATCAGTGCGGTACTGACCCTACCACGGTAATAAATACTGCATCAGATAGATACACACAGGATTGTAGAGGAGGAAAAACCCATCTCACGTCAGTTTCTCAAACATCACTTGTTACTGTATGATGAGGAATTTGGAGTTTATGTAAAAGAAAATAGTCACAAACTGATGAGGATTTGGTCTTTTAAGCGGAAACAAACATGCCTTCAGATTGTTTTGTGTTTTTTTGTGGTCGTTGTCCATAGTCACCAACAAGAAGTCAGAATATAGCCATAATGTTTTGAACACTACATCAGTGCCCACGCCACATCAGAGGGGGTTCATTTCTCTATGTGTCATCAGTCACTTGAATCCCCAACTGTATCTCTAGTGTAGTGACAGATTGCAAGATTGATCTAGCTGTGCAGTATTGACAATTTGTGCATACATATGTCAATATTGAGATGTGCAGGGACTCAACCAACAGGCTTATTTGTCTTTTTGATGTATTTGTGTGTGTGGAGTAGGAGGGCTTGCACTGTCAGGGAAACAAAGCATCAAAGGAGAGAGAGAAAAAACGGGGAGGAAAGAGTGCACTGTGGCATTATGTTGCCATGTTTTACCTGACCCTTAGCCTTTTAAGAATCTAATCGTGGCAGGATTACTCATGGCTACAAAGCCCGCTGTGTGATTTTTTATTTTTTTTTTATGACATGATGCATTTCGACGGCAAAATGTCCCCAGTTGTGCTGCCACAAGGTAGCAAAGCTCCAAATATTCAGGTTGGATGTCTCTTATAACGCAGAACCTTTTGTCTTATACATCCACTGTCTTTATGCCATTAGTCTGCTGTGTTATAGGGCCTGTGTGAGCAGAATGCTAATAGAGTTTGGAGCAGTGCTCAATATCCCTCCTGCGAGGGTCAAAGGTCAGCTGTCCACTCCTGCATTCAGTCACCAGGGAGGAGATGAGACCTTGGCTCACCCTCCTCCATCACTTAGCCCCACATCCCTCTAGACAGGTGTAGTGTCCAGGGGGACATCTCTGTTTAGACACTGGACACACAGTGCAGGGGACATGAGGCTGACATGGTCTAGAGTGAGTGTGTGTGTTTGTGTGTGTGTGAAATTATTTATGTATTTTGTGAAATGTTTGAATAAGAGGTGGGGTTTATTTGTAAGGAAAGGGAAGTAGGAACCTTGAAACAGGATAATTGGGCTAAACATGCTGTCACTTTTCAAAGATGTCACACTGAAAATGTGACCTTTGTTAGGAGTGGATGAAAGCTTCTCATGCTGTGCTCAGCCTATTGTGATGTATGTATTTGTGTTTTTTTTCTGTTTACCTGTTTGTACGTGATTGTGTGCGTGTGTGTGTATTTTGATGCATGAGTGCTCAGTGCCCAGTTTCTAGCTGTCAGTGTTTCTTCCTATTGAGCATGAGTTTTAATTGTCCTGTGTCTCTCTCCCTGGGCCTGCCTCAGGGTCTGGACACACAGCTACACACTCACTCACTTCAGCTGAATATGTGTGCCTTAATTGCTCGATGCATGTGTATTTGTGTATGCGGAGACACAGTCGGAAATGAAGAGGTGGTGAGTTGTGGCCTCAGGTTTGTGACAGGCAGAGGACTAACAAACACTCCAAAGATAAATTGTGTTTTTAGACACATTCTTTTACTTTGTTGTAGAGATGCTAGTTTGCTAGTCTGGCTTAGTATGATGCATAGTGTAAATCATATATAATGCAAACATCTGTCTTGACTTAAAAAGGTGTGTTTCATATAGATGTTTCAAGATTTTTCTAGGAAATCCTCTACCCACATGAAAACCAGGCTGGGTTATACCACACATTGGGCACACACCAGCTGAGCTTTTATGCATTTGTGTGTGCGCGTGCGTGCGTGCGTGCGTGCGTGCGTGCGTGCGTGCGTCCTTTACATGTGTGGTATGTGCATATGCATGTGACTCTGCTCTGCTCTTTGTCTTTCTGCACTAATTCTGAGCTCTGGCTGGAAAACACAGCTTAGCAAATCCCTCCAGCCCCAAATATAGAGCTGTATGCATACCTTCTATGATCACACACTGAGAGAGAGAGGGAGAGAGAGGCTGGCAAAGAGAGAGAGAGAGAGCCCTGCAATAGGCATTCAGTTTAATCTGTATAAAGCCAGTGTGTATGTGTGTGACCATACAGTATTATTATACGGCAACTCTCCATGCATGGGCCGCTGATGCTCTTGGATGTGTGGCTTGATTTACAGCCCATAGAAAGTCCCATTGATGGTGGCTGCTGAGAGTGTGTGGGTTAACTCCAGCCCTTCCTCAAAGAGATGTGGACACACACTCAGCACCGGGCTTCCAATGAGGAGGCATGGCAGAAAAGCTCCACTCTGCGACAGACAGCACACATTTTCCCTCTTCTCTCTCTGTGTATGAATCTCTCCTTCTTTCTCTCTCTCTCTTCTGTTTTTTTAGCCTTAGTTGTAACAACTAAGAGAGGCTCAGGGATGTGTGGGCGGCTTTCTAAACTCACACGTCTATCAGAAAGACATGAATCGACAGCAGCCAGGCTACCCAAAACAACCACATTTAGATCGCTCTCTGAACCCCTCTGTAACTAATTCTGCGACTCCCTGCAGAATGGATGTAAGTTTATATAGAGTGTTGGCCCATTTCTTAATCATTTGTGGTCTGCATTTTGTTGGTCTCTTAAATAGGTGAAGGGTTTTCCCAGAAAGCGGTCAGAGAAAAGAGTTTGGTACATCAATATGTCTAGTTTGAGACAACACACTAAAAACATATTGATAATCATCCATATTGAAAGAACACGTGTTAACGTAGTTACACACCAACCAGACGGCCGACCGTCGGCAGAAAAGGCAGTCGGACTCATCCGTCGGGTCCCCGAGGTCCAAAAAGTGCCTCAGAACACACCGAAGAAACGCCGACTTGAGCATGCACTCTGCACTCTGCGCGTGCGCGAAACGTAATACGTCTCCATAGCAGCAGGCGGCGCTGCTCTGTATTGTTTCCCAGAAAATGAAAACCGGCAGCTGATTGGACGAACGCGTCACGTGGTTCTTTTTTCTCCGGAAATTCACAGCCAGACTGTCATGGTGGCTTGTTCAGAATACGATCTCATATTGTCCTAAAATAGTTCACCGAAACGTGTTTCTGAAAACATTTTAAGTGAGAAATAGGCCATACAGTTGCTGAATCTGTCTTCATTTCAGATCGACAAAGGTTAGTTTAAAAGATTTTCGTCAGATTTTGAGCGGCTCATCCGCTCGCCATTTCCAGGTGAGTCCCGACTGCCCTGTCGCCGACTGAACATGTCGGGTCGGCCCAAATGAAGGCCGACGGCTCCTCGGACGGACGACGGCACGGGACACACCGAACAGACTCGAGTCACTGACCTCGCCAGGCGGTCCGACGGCCGATAATCAGCTCTGTGTGTCAGCACCTTTAAACAGTAACACAAAACTGTGCAGCCCCAAACTAAATATGTGAATTTGTTGAAAATGATTCATCTTTGGCGTGTGTGTGTGTGTGTGTGTGTGTGTGTGTGTGTGTATTCCCCCTTTCCTTGTCATGTGTTTATGTGTGTGAATGTGGGTTTGCAAACATGTATGCGTGCCTGCTGATGTGTGTACGTGCCTGGCTGCAGATATGATAATAACTATTTAATCTGCTTTTCCACATAACTTTAATCTCTGGAGTTTGTCCCAAGCTCACCTTAACAGCTCAGGCGCTAAAGAGGCTCACTAGAGAAACAAGAGTCAAGTCAGCAAGAGGCGACCTAAGCGTGCCAGAGCACCTTGACTGTGGCGTCGGTAGCTGCCAGGTTATGGAGCAATCTCCTCTCGCCGTCTCTTTCTGAATGACTCAATCTACTGTTTACAATGCGAGCCAGTGGTTTCACAATTAAAGGAAAGCTACAATCACAGATACAATACCGTTTCGACATCATTAGACTGTGACATTTAGTATCGCAGAAGATCCCCCCCCCCAACCTGCTATGTCTACTTTTGTTCTTATTTTAGGATATTACTACATTTTCCAAAATGCTTTCACCTAGCACTTAAGAAATGTCTGGACGCAAAATGCAATACTTATATATTATGGATTCTTTATTTTATTTTTATTGCAAAGTACACCAAAGTGAGATATGGTGCAGAGTTGTATATGATTAACTTTTTTTTTTTATTTCTCTGCAGTGGTACCATTAATTTGATTGTGCATTCCAACTAACACAAGTGGTCATTTTTGCTGGTGAAAAGCTGTTTAGGGACCATGTCTCTGTGTTGAACTCCTACTTGTTGGCTTAGGTGCCTATGTAAGGGGATAGCATGAACAAGGGCTTGACAATAATTCAATATTGTTGGTTACTGACTTTACGTAAAATAATATGTTATAATTTAATACGGTTCTGTTATCCAAGTTAATTATTAAAAGCGCATTGTAATTTAAGAGATAACAATATCAGGTTTGTTTTAACGTTTCAGTTAGGGATTTCATAAATTTACCAGAATGCCTTTCGCTGTCTGTTGTAAGAGTGGATTCACAGTGGATTGAGTTAATTGTGATAAACATAAAGTTTAATTATGTCATGAATATGTCATTTTGCTTATTTTTACTATACAGTGATATACATATAGAGAGAGAGGGATCAGAACATATGTTTTGTTAATACTGGGATCTTAGCGTAAACTGCACATGTTACAGTACACCTATTGAGCTCCTCACTTTTGTGAAATGAAGAGCTGACTACAATTACTGACTACTAAGCGCATAGCTGTTGACAGGCTCCTTTAGCCAACTGAATTTAGCTTTGACAGGGAACCATAGTAAAGGAACTTTCAAAATTGGGAGAAAAAACTGAAAAATCTTCTGCTCTCAAACTCAATTGTAGTATTGGTAACATCACGTAGTCTACATTTTGCCCGTTATCCATGGGGAATGACAAAAATACATCATCGGACTATAAAGCAGACTCTGAAATGGACATCAAATAGATGTTATTTTGACAGTGTTCAAGTGTTTTACTCACTTAGGGACTGTTCGTTATTTAATTAAGGGGCCACCAGAAATCCAATCGCGGCACGGCTGTTTTGGAACGCAATAGACAGACGCTTAAATTCAACTAAAATGTAACAGTGAACAATCAGTGTTGGACCTACAGTCTGTTGAGATGTCTCTCCAAACGCAGAATCCAAGCGCAGTCACATCATAAAACGTTAAGACACGTTGAGAAAAAAGATCCGCATTTTGCCGTAATCCAATGACACAAAAAAAAAGTAATCCACAGCGATCAGTAGATCCACAAAAAGGTAAATGATACGATGTATCCAGCAAGGCCGATATGAGCGTCACATAGGAGTCCTCTCCACTTCGCCGTTTAAACAAAGTGGAATAAACGTATAAAGTCCAAATCTACACAAAACCCGCAATCAATTAGTAAGCTGACATCACATTTATATACATGGCATTTAGGAAACCTTTATTGCAAGGTTGGCACGGCAAGATGTCCAGACTAGTGCAATAGTAATTTTCGTTTTTTTGCGTCCTGCTGCTCCCATCATCAGCCAGGTAATAATTTTTTTTACCAAAGCAGTATATGAAATCAGATGTATTACCTATCACCATTTAGTTGTTTTGTGTTATTTAAGATATTTATTTAATATCTGGTCATGCCAGATGTAATTATTCCACAAATTTTTTAAACAATGCAATTACCCGTTTGAGCCACCAGGGGACAGTGCTCCTCCTACCCCCCCGGCAAACTCCGCGCATGGGGTCAGACCATCTGCTAGGGGGCCGAGACTGAGAGCTACATGGATAAATGTGCACCAAACAAGCCACTTTGAAATTTTGCTCTTTTCATGAATAAAAAAGTTGGGTGATCCCCCCCCCCCCACCCAGACTAAAAAATTTCGGATGACCCTCCCCTCAACAGAAAATAAAAAGACATGACCCTCCCCTATTTTCCTCCGGTGGTCCATTCCATAAATACCGAACGGTTCCTTAGCAACAGGATCTAGAAAGATGTAGAATGAAAGATCAGATAGGAGTTTAAAGATACTTCACCATTGGAATTACCAGAATCTAAAACAAGTGCCGTACGACCACTCAGCTTATTGTGAAATCATTGCTAACTCCCTCAGAGTCACTAGTCTGTCTGTGCTTTCATTAGCATCACAACTTTATTATTCCTGCCCTTTTTCCACTCATCGCTGAGGCAGCCAAACGTAATATCCTGACATAGCTGACATCATGACTGGATAACAAAAAAAACGCAAAATAGATGTTAACATTCGGTTCACTGGAGATATAAAGATACGTGGCTTGGATGGGAATCAAAGAGCCCCAGGCGTGTGTCTACCCAGTAGCATGATTTTATTCCTCCTTTTTCCTGCTTTGACCCAACTTTCTGTGTCTGTCTGTGGTTGAATCATCTCTAAGCTGCTACTGGGGTATTCCCTTGCAACAATATGTGGGCATCTGCTCAACAATATGCTAGTTTGAGAGGGATACACTTGGAACAGAAGAGCTAAAGGGGGGGAAGCACACACAAATTTGGCATACACTTGTTCCTGCCTCTTATTTCTTATCCAATTCCCATATTTTTAGAACATCTTTACATTTGAAGGACTATTTTATACAGACTTTCATAGATGTTGCCTGTATTAACCTTGATATGTCTGGCTTTCAACAGACTGTGAAATCAGAAATATTGATAACATTGTAATACCACGGGCCATAAAGACAAAATTGTAGCATTGTTAGAGATTAAGCAGGCACCTGGATGATTTGTGTGCTGTTAGTTTGACTAGAAATATAATTGAACTTTAGGTTTGCATTGGTCAGATAAGGATTTATCTTTCGTTTGGGTGCGGCTTATACTGTAGCAGCGGTTGAAACACAAACTGACCCTTTACTTGCTTGTTCTTTCTCTCTCTCTCTCTCTCTCTCTCTACATACAGTATACACACACACACACACACACACGCAGTTGTGACAGTGGACAGCAGTAAGGCAGGTGGACTACATGATCAGAATAGACAATATGGGATCAGGGACATGAACACAGAATGAAAATTAAGTCTTCACTGCAAAGAAATTATTTTCAGCGTTGAGTAGTGGAGAGTGGAGTGTATGCCAGGGCGGGAGGGGGGTGACTCTCCCCTTTTGCACACACCCCTCTTTCTCTCTCTCTGCTTTCATAGCTCATGGAAATGCGCCTCCCTTACTGTAAATAATCTTTAATTGGGATGCGAGTAAGAACAAGAGGCAGACGGTATTTGGTGGACAAGGAGCCTCCACTCTTGGAGGCTCTTGTCAGCTCTCCAGAGAAGAGCTCCATTGAGCTTGCCTGGAAAGCTATTCCCAGACTGCATGCGTAGGTGTCGGAGAGTTGGTCCGTTCTCACTCCCTCCTGGCCTAAAGCAGTGTTACAGTCTGTCATTTATTTGAGGTGATGATCACAGAAGGCTAGCATAGCCAGAAAAAAAGAAAGATTGCGCTTGATATTTTTTGGAGTTAGCAAAAGAGATGCTGGAGCATTTTAGTGTCAGCACTTATCTTGTTTTGACAGAAAAACTTGCATCCGGCATGCAGGAAAGACTGTTCTGAAGTGAGTTGTAACACCTTCTGGCAAGTGTTTAATAGGTGGTAATGTAGCTATGTCCAAACCCTTAGATTCATATGATGTGCAACTTCCCTGTCATGACAGGTGAAATTCTCTGTACATTTTCTTTAATTTTTTTAATTTAACCTTTATTTATTCAGGGGAGGTTCATTGAGAGGCAGCCTCTCTTTTTGTAGGAACGCCCTGATCACATTCACACAGTTGCACACATTCATACCTGATACCTGATCTGCTGGCCACTGAGCAGCTCCACTGGAGCGGTTGGAGGTTAAGGGCCTTGCTCAAGGGCACCTCAGTGGTAGTAATGAGGGAGGGACAAGCGCTGCTTTTTCACTTTCCCCACCCAGATTTTATCCTGTCGGTCTGGGGATTGAACCAACGTCTTCCCGGTCACAAGCTCTCTTCTCTAACTTTTAGGCCACCACTGCCATCCCAAAAGCTATTAAGAAAAGTAAAATGTTGTTGATATGATATTATGTCGAGTAAGAGGAGTCCTACTATATTTCTCTTATGCAGATAATGCTAATCCCAAAATCTAGAAGCTTTAAGTGCATGTTTAGTTAAGGGAAATTTAACATTATTTCAATACTTTACTACATATGCTTGTTGTGGTGACCATCAGCCTGCTGGTGCTGTCCACTTATGCTGTTAGCTTTCTACGATTAGCATATTTATACTGTGTACCGTTGGCTAGCATAAATTATACCATCTTTCCATTCCAATGGCTCTCTTTCATGCTCAGTTGCACAGTCTCCTCCCTGAAAGTTATGCTGACTGAAATGAGAGAATGCCACTGCCTCACACAATGTCTACACAGCCTGCGTAGCAAACGCAGCACAGTAGCTGAGTATCAGCAGCAGCTATAGTGCTCTGTCAGTGTCTACACATGTTGCGTTCAGGCACAATACTGCTTTGTGTCACCTGCGTTTTGGCAGCTCTGAGCGCTCAATGGTGTTTTAAGCCCCCAATGTCTATTTGCAGGCAGCGCTGCAACCGTTGACTTCAAGGCACCTAATCCTAACCTTAACCCTAACCATAACCGTAACCATTGCCTAATCCTAGTGCCTGGAAGGAGACGTTGGGGGCTTAAAACACCGATAAATGCTCTGAGCACTCAAAGCCCAATACCCAATCACTGTAGTTTCACGTGTAAAACAGAAGAAAAATGTCTTAAGCATAAAAACATGCTTGGGGTTGCAGATTCTACTACTAGGGAAGGCGGTACGTTCAGAAATTTTCAAATTCTACATATTGTTGTTTTAAATTCACCTCCTCAAAATATGAGTTTCTGGTTGGCTGACAGTAAAAAGAAACATGGAGATTAAAGGAATGCTAATACATCTTCTGATTTTTTACAGTAGTAATGCCAGACTTGCTTTTTGTGATCTGGTAAAGCCATTTCCAATGCAAAATTTATCTTTTCCAAATCTATCACAAAATGAATTTGGACGAAGCAGTAGACTTGACTAGACTAGATTTTTGTAGTGTATTTTCAAAATCTTTTATTTTTCAAAAGTTGTAGGCTACATCTATTTAACATCTAAATGCTAGATCCTTTTACTAATTCATTAAACAAATAATTTCCTGTTTTCACATAATTGATGCATATTTTGTGCAATTTAGCCCAGTAACTACAACACTGCAGCTGTTTCAAAGAACCTTTTGCTTTTCAGACAAAAGACTTCAATTTTTTTTTTTTTACACTATTCTGGAGAGACAGCGATTGGGCCCCCCTCCTTTGCTTGGGTTGGCCCCTCACGATAACCTGTGAAAGCAGAGAAGCTGCTGAGTGATGGCGATACAGATCGAGATAAAAGATACAATGGTGCGTTTTAACTGATGAGTCACTTTTGTGGTCTGCTGCCGCTTTATCCAGCGTCCTGGCTTGAGGTGTTAATTATGGTTGGAGGGGCCAAAGATGCTGGGGGGGGGGACTGAGAAAAAAAGAAAAAAATCATTGATTCATCAGTGTGGCTTTGTGTGCTGCCATGCCACCTCACGTCTTTATCAGTCCTCATCTAATAGGTGTCTAAAACATAAACCTCTCTCATGATTCACTAAGGGGAGGAGGTCAGCTCGCCTGTATCTAACATCTATCACAAGCTGATGGGGTGCTGATGTCACAGGGAGCTCGTTATTGAGAGCGGGGGCTAAGCTAATAATGCTAATAGTCTCTGTAGTACAGTGTTACCCTTTTTAACCAAATTAAATCTTTTTTAAAGTGAACACACATTTAAAGCAGTGATATCACACAAATTGTAAGAATTGAAAATATACACATTAGATTTGGTTTATTTGGTTGTTTGGTTTCTTAGTGATCCGAGTGGTGCATGACGCCAAGAGTAGCCATTCCTCCTAGTTGTCTCCACCGCTCTCCCCATAGGAAAACAATGGCACAGCCAGCACAGAGCGGTTTTACGGTGGATCATGTGTAGGTGGCTTTAGTGTGATCAGATTGCTCTTTAGCCTACACTTGACATCTAACATACTGTACTAATGTAGATATAATTTAGCTGGGTTCCACTTATACTCGAGAGAGTCAAATGTGTCAGACATAAACATTATATATCCAGATGTATCTCTTTTACTGTCCAAAATGTAGACTGCTGTAGTAGCGACATCCTGAAAGTGAGCATCGTACTTATCCCCAGCCCATTGTTTGCGTCTTCTATTTTTTACCAATCACCTATTTGATTTCCATACTTCCTGGTTAAATCCACACACATCAGTGTATTTCAACACTTTCATTAGAGATCTGTATGGATTTACTCTGTTGTTAAAGTACTTCCAGAGGTGGATGGATCATCAGAACTTTGATGGCTCTAGGGTGCGTTGGATTCTATGTCCCGCTGTCAGATCACTAACATGTTAACGCCAGGTGGCGAGATAAGACAGGTTGACAATCATTTAGCAGGGAAAAGTCAATGTGTTGTTTTTTTTCACAGGTAACTTGAATTCAAAATTGAGCACTACTCAGCCGGGGAAAACAGTTGTGTACTGTAATATCTTCTACACTTCCTCTTTGGCTCTGGAGGAGCTTTGTCAAGTCTGAGAAAATTCTTTCATTGATTTGGATATGGATATTTTTTTTAAATGATCAGAAAGCCTGTGTTACAAATGTTGGGCTTGGAGTAAAAAGGACATGGACATACCAGGCAGGGAGGGTCTAACAAAAGATGCTATTGATTTGCATTATGGGAAGGGTAAAATCTAGTTGTTTCTGGAAATTGACTCATACTAGGGACTAAATGTGGTTTTAAGTACTCTTCTAACACATTAACACAATTTTGGATCTGGATCATCAGTGGTGACAAGAATCAGGAGCTGAGTGGGTACTGTGGGGGGGGACTACTTCTTAGATCTTCCATGTAGTGCAGCAGCTATTAAATCTGGCTCACTGCAAGAAGAGACAGGGAACTTAATTTATGTCAACATCACTCAGGATTTCAGTATTTCGACATTTTGTTGTTTGCCAAACAGAGAAAGAGAGTTGGGTGTAGTTTGAAGAGGGTCAGGGTGGAACACGAGAGACAGAAGAAACAGAGCTTGTCAAAGTGAAGCTATGCATAATATGTGTAGCTTTTTTCCCAAAAGGTGTACATGACTGCAAACTTTAGCGCCTTTTAATTTTAATTCAAAAATGCAAATAACACCCAATAGAAAAGCTTGAGGTGAGGAACCATCACACACCACATAATATAATCTGGAATTCATAAGAACAGAGACGAGCGTCTGTAACAAGAAGGTGGAAAAGCACCACTGGGAAGAGGTGTAGCGCTGTGTGACTTCTGGCTGTCACCCTTGGCAACGGCCCTTCCGTTCCTTCTTGACATGCTGCCAGAGTGTCCATTGGCTTGTCACTTGTTCAAACCCTTTCCCTCCCTCCCTCCCTCCCTCCCTCCCTCCCTTCTTCCTGAGGCCTACAAGACCGGCCATGTCGAGGTGCGATGCATTGATTGATGTGTGTGACACACGCTTCTGGGAACCACTGAATTTGGGGAGAAATGTTTCTATTTTTGTTGCATCAAATGCAAAGGTGACACTGAGGAGGGAGGATATTTGGAAAAAGCTTCCAAAATCGACATTTTGTTTGATGGTTCTCAATTAAAAAAAGCTTCTCCCTGTAGTGTTTACAGTTGCAATGGAGCGAGCGCTGCCATAGCATTTATAATTGATAGTAATTACATCAGTCATTGGCTTGCTCACACATATTATTATATTATATTTGCATCACTTTCACTAATCAATTCCCTATCAATGATAATTGAAATCGAGTTTGACGAGTGTTACAAGACTTGGGACTTCAGAGATAAATATAACACATTCGCTCTCTCTTTCTCACTTGTACATGACATTTTATCTCAAACCATCTTCCCTTTTCTCGCTCGCTATTTTTGTCCCTGTCTCCTCACCTCTCTTTCTCCATCCACCTTTCTCACATTTTTACCTTTACTGTCTGTCTGCCCTCAACTCACTCCATCTCTCTGGCAAAGCGAAGGAGCGAGCAGTATGAGGGGAGCATGTACACGTGAATAATGGAGGAGGCCAGCTTCTCCCTAACGAGGTGTGTTTGATGGCCGAGCTCAGCCCGGTGTGCGTGTGTGTGTCTGTGTGTGTGTGTGTGTGTGTGTGTGTGTGTGTGTGTGTGTGTGTGTGGGGTCAAGGTGTTCTCCCATTCTCCTTCTCTATTATTCAGCATCATGCCTTTACCATTTTTAACCACAAAACCCTTTCAGATCATAGCAACTGGGAATCAAATGTTAATAGACACCCACACACACACACACACACACACACACACACACACACACACACACACACACACACACACACACACACACAAGATCCCACACACACAGACAGAAAATTGAGTTTGATTGACATGACGTGGCATGGCTCGACAGCTTTGGTGCCCTTTTACATCATTTATTACTTACAACAGGCATGACTGGTGGTATTTCAATCTCGGCACATGCTGCGTATCTTTGAAAGAGTGAGTCAGGGGGTTCTCTCTCAGTTTCCTCTGTTCTGCTTCATTGCTCCACCTGTTTGTCTGTATTATGTCTCTCTCTTATTGTGGCAGGAGATTTATGGAGAGTAATAAATCTCAGTACTAGTGACCCACTTGGAAATTCCACATGAATGCGCTGAAAACCTAGACGTCAGAGTTTGGCAACAGCACTTAAACGCACATGTACATACATGTACATTTGATGATCGGAGGACATTTCAAAACTAGAGTTGATGATTAGTCGACTGACAGAAAATTAATCAGCAACTATTCTGAAAGATGAATAAAACAGTTTGACAATTTTTTCAGGCAGTTTAGCTTTTCTCTGTTTTATGTCACCGTTAATTGAACATCTTTGGGTTTTGGACTTATGTTTGGAAAAAACAAGTAATTTGAACATGCTGTCTTGGGTTCCGGAAAATTGTGATGGCACTATTTTCTGACAAAATTGTTAACTGAGTAATTGAGGAAACAATCTACAGATTAATGTATAATAAAAATAGTTTAGTTTCAGTCGTAGTTAAAATTCTGAATCCAAATGTTAGTAAATTCATACGTCCGGTGATTCATGCTTGCATATTTTGAGAAACTGTAAATAACTACAAAAACCCTGAAAATGTTCATGTTGAAAATATACATGTGCAATACACAGCATTTATTCAAGTTGGGTAGCATGCATGTGTGGATAGGAAAGCTGGAACAATTGGTCGATTAATTGATTTGTCAATTGAAAAAATGAATCTTAAACTATTTTGATAATTCATTTTTAATGCAAAAAAACATTCACTGTTTCCAGCTGCTGGAATGTGAGGTTTGCGGCTGGTGTTTGTCTTATATGAAAGTTTTGGACTGCTGGTCAGAAAAAAAACATTTGAAGATGTTATATCTGGGAAATCATAACATTTAGATTTTTATGGAATGATTAATACTTTTTTGAAAAAAGTAATTATTGGGGCATGCCTTTTATGACATAGAGAGATGACATGGAAATGAGGGGAGACAGCGATGGGGAATGACATGTAAATGAAGTAAACATGAACCGTGGCAACCCATTGTGGTTCATGGTCGGCGCCAAAACCCCTATAGACAACCAGGGTGCCCCAAAAGGATTCATAATAATAACCAAGAAAATAATCAGCAGATTAAGCAGTAAGGAAAATAATCATTATTTGCAGACCTAGGGGAAAGAAAGATGCATTTGTGATCACCATAATTCATCTACATATCATCACATACATTTCTATATATTTGTCAGTAGTGAGACTTATTTCACTCAGTACCCATGATTAATAATTAGAGGTCACAGGTTTAAATTCCTTTGTGTGTGTGTGTGTGTGTGTGTGTGTGTGTGTGTGTGCGTGAGCTCTGACAGTGGGAAGCTGCAGTGTAATTGCTGACACTGTCCAGAGGATTGAATGTAATGAAGGTAGCTGCTTACAGGCTGCTTCATTAGTGTATGCCGGGCCCGGGGCACTGTGTGTGTGTGTGTGTGTGTGTGTGTGTGTGTGTGTGTGTGTGGGCATGTAAAACTCTGCATCCTGGGAAATAAGGAGAGTTGAATGGTTTGCATACACACATGTATTACCACCCACCCACTCACACATTAAAAAACACATCAACAAGCGATGGCAGCCTATGGAACGTGTTGATTCTAACTTTAATCCATAGGAGTTCATTTCCTCTGTGTGTTTGCTACTTTAGGTATGTCTTTCTCAATAAATGCTGCACTTCAGAAAATATTACTGACCATATATCAGTACTATATAGCAATACTTCCTGCAAAAGGCCTGTTTTTCTTTGTGGCAACCCTACACTGCATTATTGAGGTGGTCATGCTGGATATATTGGGGTGAAAGGGACTAAGGGATGTAGGGCTGCAACTAACATGTCTGACACTGAGGCAATCTACCTGATGGAGTTGTTGTTGGAGTTGTCACTTTTGACCTTAAGCAAGCAGTAGCAGGAAGTTCCTCCATAAGAAGCCACAGCTGGGTGCACCCTTAGCTTACTGCTGCCTGGTGAGCCGCTGCATAGTTTTTGGGTGCTGCAGAGTTCCGCTTTGTATTATTCCGCTGATTTCACGATGATCAGTGGCACAATGTGCTAAAGCCGCAGCTGTGCTGATCGGGCTTTTGTCTTGCCATTTCAGAAGCGTGGCTGGCATGAAATGGGATTTGTGGGCAGGGAGCTGGGGCTGGTCATGTGGAGGGTAGCCTGTGGACGAGACCATGATGAGGCTGCCATCTTTGTCACATGTGAACCCTGTGGAGATGCAGTTTAGATTAACTTTACACTTAGTGAACAATGTGTCATTTACAATACGGTCGTGTCTCCAGCTTCAGAAATCGGCTTGACAGCTGCACCTGACAGATGTGTTTGTCCCAATCAGGGTTGTGGATGGATGTGTATTTGCTTCACCCATCAAACGAGTCCCCTGGTCAGCTTGCGTGTGATCCCTTAACTTTGATCAGAAACCTGCTATTGATTTTGAATGTCCATCTGCCAGCCTAACCTTGACCTGTCAGACTGACTATTCACGCCATAAACCTTTACCTCTATCTATCCCTCCCTCTACCTCTATTCGTCCCTCTCTTCCTTCCCTTGAGTGAGAGATCACAAAGAAGCAGAGAGAACATTAGGCGTCCTTTATGAACACCAATCAATACCTGATCTGATTAGTCCTAAGCACATATGTTTTACTACAAACCCTAAAAGCCAAAAGATAAAGAGCCCCATTGCTAATGTTAGCCATTAGATATCAATTTCAAAGCCTGTCCGCTTTCCTACCCTTCTATCTTTAGTCATATTGAGTAAAGTAAAATGAATAAGCTAAGTGTTTTCCATGCAGATTCACCCAGCTTGTCCGAGGATGCAAACTGGAATGAGCAGCTAAGCTGTGGTTGTACTGGTGCAGCCCTGGGTTTCCCTGCATTAGCAGCTTGGAAGAATGAAGAAGGAGTAGGAGGAGGAGGAGTTGGAAGGAAGAGGAGGGGGTAGCTTCTAACGGGAGGTATCAGAAATGTGCAGCTATAATGATGCCAGTGTAAGCATATTTCTATTGAAATCAATAGAGCTGCTCTCAAGCTCATTTTGGCTTTTAACAAGAGAATGGTAACTGGCTCACTAATGGAGCAGCCATAGATAACACTCACAGAAGGAGCTGAGTTGGGGGGGAAGGAATAAGCCAGTTAGGTGTGAATTCATTTATTTATTTGTATTTCTGTCAGCCTGTAATGATGTCACCCTTGTTATCTCTAACATATGTTTTTTTTCTGAGCTGCAGAATTCTGTAAACCAGCCAAATTAAAGGGTCAGTTCACACAAATTACACACAAACGTTATTTTCTCTAGAGGTATCTTGCTTTGCAGACAGTTGTGGTTTTATTTTTCCCAGATTTTGAGATATGTGTCTTTTAGATTTCTGCCTCCACACAGGGACACTTTTTCTTACGGTTGGGTTCCCCTGTTTACAATTGACGCAAATTCAATAAGCTCTGACAATAACAAATCACTTATCGAATCTCGTCTGGTTCCTTTCTATTAGTAAAGAGCAATGTACAAAACATGTAGGTACATTATATTGGCTATAGCTAATTTAAAGTTAAGTTAGCGGCTAAAATTAAACGTGTTTCTATTTTATGGTTCATGTCCTCGCTGCAAGCTGGTGTCTGAAGATTGTTTGTGAGTGTTAAGACATACCTCCGTGACCATCAGTTGATTGTGTGTTTTTGTAGTTCAACAAGATTTTTCATGAGAAATTATCATGTCACGTCAAATACAGGAGAGTCTCTTAAACTTTTATGCATATCATATCAATATGATCAAAGATATTTGAGTTTTATTCATTTATAACTTCAGTTACTTGAACATGTTGAAAACAAATCTAATTACTAGAACTATTTTCAATACTGGATTTGATTTTGATTAACGCCATCAAACCCCAACCCTATTTTTTCTGGAAAGAGAGATATGACTAAGGATAGAGGCTACGTATGCTGTACAGATTGTAAAGCCCCTGGAAGCAAATTTGTGAATTGTGATATGTTCTCTTACCACGAGTGCTAGTTTAACTATAATGTGTACTATTAAATACAACTTTTATGTTTTGTTCTATCTTGCACTGACTTCAAATGGCATCTACTATGATTTTGTAGTAAACTGCATCATATGAATGGCTGCACTCATGCACTGCATATACAGAACATGCACTCATGTGTTCAGAAAACAGTGCAGATTAAGTTTGTGTGTACAGTATGTGTGTGTAAACAGCTGTTGGAAATGCCATGGAGAGCTGGCTTGCCGTGGGCCCTCTGCCATCGAAATGTCATGCTACACAGGGAAAAAAGCTGCGATACCTCTTCCACCCACAGCCACACATCCGCCCAGCCTTCGCATACTACATGCACACTCCTGCCTGGCTATATGATAATGCCACACGAGCCACAGACACATTAATCACGCCTTTTGTCATTAGAAACCAGCCTCATTATACCGAGCCTGTGATTTAAGATTAATATTCACAAGAGGTGTGGCAGATCGTCAAGCCCCTTCAAATTAATTGATTTCATTGAACAAGAAACACATAGAAGCTCAGCAAGATGGGGGCTGTTGAGGGGGAAATGTGTGTGTTTGGGGTGGATGTTGAAGCTGCAGGGGCATTCCAGTCATAGCGTGGGAAATGAGATGAAGGAGAAGTAAAGTAGATAAAGCGGTGTAGGCAGGGACGGACTGGGGCTAAAAACAGCCCTGGACTTTCTCCCAAATATGCCCATCATCCGGCCATTCACCCCTAGCCGTGCGCGACAGACACTAGCCAGGATGTCCTGATACTGTGCCACAATATTGTAGCCTATCAGACAGGGTATTCACAGCAAATAATATCTCAAAACCAATGATGATAATTGGGGTTGTGTTTATTAATGAAGCCTCAGCCTTCAAATAAAAACAAAAAATGTACAATGCCATTACATCTGCATTGAAAATAAAATACAAATAATGAAATGTCACTGGCTACAGAAACCCCAAATTACACAAACTTGTAATTATAAAACAGTACAGAGTATTACTGACCACACTTTCAGAGATAAAGTAGGCTACTTGCTGTACCTGAACATGGGGATTAGATATATTGTAGGCCTATACCAAAACTACACTGAGAGTGTTAGTTACTATATACTATAACAACTATTCAAATATAATGTAAATGTATATAATATGTGTTGCTTTGTGTTAAAGAATTAGCATTGAATAACCTAGTTAATATTTTGTCAATGTCATTTTACACTTTTGATTCATATTAAGGCTGTGAAATGATGAAAATGACTAGGCCCTATCAGTTTTGTCTGTGAAGCTTTCACAAACAACCACCAGGTCTTTGCCAGTTCCACAATAGTAAACGCAAATATGAAAGACAAGGAAAAACTGCACTCTGATGGAAGACAGACAGAAAGTGCAAGCTAGGATTTTTTTGGTTAAACTTTTGGTTAAATTTGGTGAATTATTTAGCCCCCTTCCCTGTTTGTTAGCACGTTTAGAGTGGTACCAATGCATGCCTGATGTTTTCCCGTTTAATTTAATACAATAGTCTTTAATTTCTAACGTGTTTAATGTTTAAAATTATAGAAATTATTAAACACGTTAAGTTTGACAGCACTAAATGGCACGATCATTTTCATAATCATGATGCACACCCATGTTGATAGCTGACTATGCAATTCGCTAAGATAGGGATAAAGGCAGCCTATTATAATGCGCCCTGCTCCTGGCACTTACCAGTACTTGCTGATGTGAAATTAACTCACGTCTAATGATGTAGACCTACTCTTCTTCTTCAGTTTTATTTTTACACATAGCATATAAGTGATTGTATTAGCGCCCCCTGCTGTTGGCTTTTTAGACTTGTCTTTGTGCCAACGGCCGTCGGTTGGATGGCCGTTCTGGACTTTTCCCGAACGCACAGATTGTCAGTCCGTCCCTGGGTGTAGGATGCCACATTCAAGGTGCCTTTATTCCCTTGCGCTATAAATTGTCTCTGGAACTTCTTTTCTGTGGCTTCATTAGTAAGTGTCTTTTCAATATTTATGGCCGTGTTAATAAAACATCAATACAAGAGGCCTTTGTAGAGAGCTGCAGGCTGTTGGGTGCTGCAGTCTCGGGCTTTTCACTGATATTTGGATGACAAAGAGAGGTTCAGGTGAGTGTGCTATGCAGAGTGTGAGAAGTGACTGAGAGTGGGCTGACTCGGGTAGATCACGAAAAACAGACGGTGGATAGTTTTTGGACACGAACTGCATCATGGAAGGGAAATTAAGTTCATATCTAGAGAAGGTGAAAACAATATTTTTTGCTTTGATTGTTGGTGATTGATGTGTTGATTGTGGGTTGGTGTTTTTTGCAATGGTGGTGTGTGTGTAATATTGGTTGCTGACTAAGTATGGTGATGTTGGGGTTCGGCCTCTCATGTTTTAATTATTCTAGTAAATTACAGTAGTAGCAGGCCTCTGGAGCTGGGGTGAACACTCAGGGTCAGCACAATCTTTTTCCCTAATTCTATGACTTACGGCTGCAATTATTGATTGAATTCATGGATCGATTCATCTATCAACTAGTTTTTTGATTAATTAATTAATCATCAGTCTATAAAAAGCCAAAAATAGCCTGATGTAATGTCTTAAATTGCTTGTCTTGTCCAACCAACAGGGCCAAAACCCTGAAGATATTCAATTAACAATAATATAAAATGGAGAAAAGCACTAATCTGGGTGGCCCTTGCTCAAGGGCACTGGTCAAAAATGAGATGGTGGTTGTACTGTGCAGTGTCCAGGTGTGAACGTGTCCTGAAAAAGACAGCATTGCTCCCAGTGAATGTTTGCCAGTTACTGAAATGATCAATCAATTATTAGGGGCCCAAGCACGAAAGTGCAAGGCCCCAACGGTGCCTTGCACTGGAAGTGCGAAGGAACCTATTGTTTTTGTAAGGATTATTATTATTCTGCGACGTCACTCACATTTTTGAGGGGCTTAGTATGCTGGAAAACTCACACAAATTTGCACACATGTCAGACCTGGCGAAAACTACAAAGTTCTGTAGTGATTGGGCTTGAGCGTTGTCATGGGGCTCCATAGTGCCCTCTAACGAGCTTCGGAATTCTGAAAAAGTTATATTAACAAGTTAATATACCAAATTTTGAGGGAACATAGGTCTCATCTTGAAGTCCATGGAGCATTGTTTTGAAATTTTTCCACCTGACAGGAAGTCGGCCATCTTGATTTTTGGTCACATTTAGGCTTGAGAGCAAGGGGGTAAGCTTCTCCTCACAACGCGTAGATCCTATGGCACCATTTTGATGCTAACAAGCACTCACCCCCCCGTTAGCATCCCATTGACTGCCATTCATTTTGATGTCACTTTGACAGCGAATAACTTTACATCTGAAGCGTTTAAAGACTTTATTTTTCCATTGTTTATTTCTAAAGAAACACGACAATGTATAAAAGGCTCCATTACCTTGTATCTCACGTTATGGCTCCATAGCAGACGTTTTTGTAAAAATAGGCTAACAATTGTGTCATAACCACGCGACTTACTGTCGCATAGTAGAGGAATTACCGTATAGTACAGAAGAAGCTCGCAGGCAGTTTCGACTTACATTCGCTGTTTAAGTTTAATTACTAATGTTAACTAGCATTTTAGTAGGCAATAATTAGCCTGTGCCTATGTTATCTCCTTACATATACCTACGCTCTCCGTCTCTGCAATATTCGGAATGATTGAGATTTCTCTTGGCACAGCTACCAGAAGACTTACAACTTTCAGACAGGTTGCTCACGTCACATTTATGTCGTCTCTCTCAGTTTGAGGCTGCGCAGTAACGCTCAGCGCTCACCGGCGCCCCCTAATTGCTTTTAGCACTTGGGCACATTTTTGACGGCCTCACCATATACACCATGGCTATAAACACTGTGATACAGGCATCGGATTGTTCTTTATGTAATAATCTATGTTTTTTGTATCTGTCCCAATTCAAATAAACAACAAATAAAAAATAAATAATAAACTCACAAAAAATGGCGCACACATAAGCACCTGGGAGCTTTGGGAGACTGTACAGCGATTTGGCCCATACCTGTAAGCGGGCTCCATAGCGCCCCCTAATGCATGGAAAGCTTTAACTTGGACACAGTTGCTCCGATATTCACCAGATTTACTACATATATTGCTCTAACCATTGCGGACATATTCCCAATTTACCTTCATTAGCTTCGACCAACCAGAAGGCGGCCATTTTTAATTTATTCATTTTTCATGTGTTTTACATTCTTTCAAACTCCTCCTAGATGGTGATTCCGATCTGCACCAGACTTTGCAAGTACTATCTATGGACCCTCCTGACAAAAAGTTATCAAAAGAATTTTGATAGTTGAAAATATGCGAAAGTTAGGCGGGACCAACTTCCTGTAGGTGGCTGTTGAAACAGGAAGTTGCATATCTTGGCCACAATTATTCCGATGACCACGAAACTTGACAAAGTTGTTCCACATTAGGGGGTTGAGCATCCATGCCAAAGTTTGAGTGAATCGGCCATTAGATGGCGCTGTTTCAATTTTTTTTATTAATTAGCCACATCGCGATAAATGGGAAAACTACTTTGTCTAACTCCTCCTGTGCCATGAGTCTGATCTGCATGAAAACTTGCATATAGACTCGGTGTACCCTCGTGACAAAAATGTATCAAAAAAAGGACCAACTTCCCTTAGGTGGCTGTCGAAACAGGAACGGTTGTATCTTGGCAAAAGTTATTCCGAAACTTAGAATGTGTGGTCTACATGTGATATTGAGCCGCCCCCTATACTCTAGCCACATGTACACAGACCACGCCCCCTTTAATAACTAATGACCTGTTTTTTGTACACTATTGTGTGAGGTATCATTGAACTCAGCAGAGAGTTCCCTTTTCATTAGTGACAATTTGCAGTGTCTGAGTGCCACGCAAATGCACGGCCGCAAGGAGCGGCGTCCACCAGTACCCCCAATGTGCTGGGAGTGGCGAGGGCACGTTCATCGCTGCTTGCAGCTTTAATTGTACATTGTTGTCACTCAATTTTCTGTGAATTGACTAACTGATTAATCATTTCAGCACTAGTCACATGCACACTTTCCATGTATGGATCCAAAGGCCTATTAAAGCCAATACTTGTGTGTGTTTGTGTGTCTTAGCGCCAACTCCATCTATCTAATCAATCACAATGTGTGCAGAATTGAAATAAAGATAACACTTATAAATAGAGGATATAACTGTAACTATAACAATCCATGCTTAGATACTATTATCCAAAATAACAAATCAAGATCACATGTTAATGTCAGGTGCAAATGGGGTCTTACTAATGTTTCATATTTTCACATATATATATGTCCATCCATGACCTTTAATCTTACTCTGCTTTTTGATTTGAAATATGAATTCCCCCTTCAACTTTTGCCCATTTCGGTACCTCTAATGTGAACGTCAAAGCACCTAGCTGGTGAAAATACGTATATCTGTATGCCAATTAAGAGGGAGGGGCTCAGCACTCAGTTGAACTCCCTATGGTCTGCATGGGTTCTCCCATCAATCCCTCCTGTTTTTCTATTATTCTTCCTCTTTTTCACTCTTATTCCCCCTACATGTTTTTATTTATTCCCCTGTATATCTCTAATCGTAGCCTCCCCTAACAGTCATTTCCCCATTTACCATTTTACTACTCTCTTTCCTATCCTGCTCTCTTTCTCTGCCCTCCATCTTTGCCTTCAGAGTATTCCCAGCACTACTCCGCTCTCTCCTCTTCTCTCTGTTTCCCCTCTCATCCAGTATGAATTGCTCTCTTAATCCTTTCAGGGTTAGGTTCCTGCTCACCCTCCTTCAACACCACATGTCCATCTTACCACCTCTCCTCATCTCCATTCAGCCTGAAGCTGCCTCTACTTTCCGGGGAGACAGTGAGAGGGAGAGAGTTTGGGGAGCCGGGGCCATTGGTGGACCCTGCCTGCTTGGGACACAGCTGTGAAGTACAGAGCTGTCTCTCGTCTTTCTTTCTCTGCACATCTGGTGCGTGGGGGGACTGGGCCATGTTGTGCTGTGTTGTTTTGTCCTTGGCGCAGCATGGTTGCCAGATTTTGGCCTGGCTACACTGGAGTAGGTTTGGATTTGAGATGCGGATCGGCCCACTGGTGTACCCACACGGATGAGCCGGGCTCCTTTGGTGTAGTAGGCGATGGTTATTAAGCTGATAGAGTAATTATTAGCTGCAGTATTAGCGTGGGCCCAGTGCATTTTTTGGGCTGTTTTCCTTCGTAGTGTTCTTCAATGGGTGGTTCGGCAGTAGCAGGTGGAGTGTCGCACTCCTTCCATTATGTAACTCCACCCCGATTTAGATCTTACTTCAAATAAATGAAAATCAAGCTGCTGGTTGGCTCCTTTCCCCGCGGATATAAATAGCATTTTCAAATCTTATCTAGAAACAGTGTTGTAGAGGGGAGAGGCTTTGAAATGCAGCCCGACGATTAGGATCCCATTGTTCCGCTCCACACCCCCTCCATTCTCCCGGCTGCTTACAGTAAGCCTGAGGATCTGTGTGTATGTGCCTGAGTGTGTAGCCCTGCACATGTGTATGCATTCATCTGCATCACAGTGTGATTGAGATAGTGGCTAATGGTAAGATAGCATGTGCGTGGTGTCGTGGGTTTGAGAGTTTGTAAGTAATTGTGTGTGTGTGTGTGTGTGTGTGTGTGTGTGTGTGTGTGTGTGTGTGCGCGCGCGCGCGTGCGTGCGTGCGTGCGTGCGCGTGTGTTGCTGCTGGGTGTGTCTTTGATGATGGATGCTGTGCTTCTGCTACTTACCCCACTGCTCCTCTCAGAATTAACAAGGTTGCTAAGATACAGTGGTCTTATATTAGATTAGGTTATCTGATGTTATTGCTGTTACTATATTTTACCCAGCACCATGAAGCCTTTATTAATTTGGAAATGTACTCTGCCATGGAATGAAGATGCTGGTTTTGTGCACCACTGCTCCTTTCCTCTCCTCTTCTGGCTAGGAGGGGGTTGTAGTACTGAAAGCCCCCTAGTCAGATGTCTACCCCACCCCATTACAATCTGGAGGCGGGTCCATACCTCTATTCATCATTAAGCCCATTTAATCCGCGGCCTGGGGCCCAGTGTTTCCATTTGACACAGAACAAGCCAGTAAAATAGGAGACAGGAGGCAGTGATATCACTTTGGTTGAGGCTTATTGGTGTGCAGAGGTGTTGTCCCTCCCACCAGCAGATGTCAGCCCAATCCAGTATTTGACCTCCATAGTAGCTTCTCCAGGGCTGGAGGGCCATTGGCACTGCTGTTAGCGGATAAAGAACAGGAAACAATAGATATGCCAACTGGGCTGTGATGAAGAAGGCGATGCGCTGCTATCCCTCCACTGGTGGATTTGCACATTTTCCTGCACATGTATAGATGTATTCATCATTTATTTGGACAACATGAATTGAGCAATTTAGTCAGGATGATCTACATTTTAACTGGCAAAGCATGTTTAAACATAATATAGTTATATCCAAAACACTCAAGACTGCTAGATTTCTGTATCTTTTAAAAGCAGCAGGGTATAGTGCCATAATGATGGATAAGCACTGTGATAATTAGGCTGGAAACAGACTTTGGCACAAGCAACTTTATGCACTCTGTCTTGCGCTGTGATTTGTAGTACATATTGTGTAAAATTGCTGATCCATGACTAGGTGACCAAGGCTGTGTATAGATGTGTTCATGTACTTGAAAAAAAGTATGTGAGACTGTTTATTGTGTGACATTTGTCTGAATATGTGTAGAAATGCATACACACGCACAACAGTGCATGAAGACATGCTATAAGGGAAAACCCCATTAGTGTGGGATACCAGGGAGATAATGAGTGCTGATTTTATTTTATGTCCTGGAAATGATTGAGTAGAACTTTAATGTGGAACAGTTTATGAATCCTCTCTGCTTCTGGCTAACAGACCAGGAACAGACTGACAGCACAAAGCCTGCTAGCTAGCTAAGCTGCTGTATTACAAATAGACTGCACCTAGATTAGGCTGTTTATTATATATATATATATATATATATATATATATATATATACATACATATATTATAATATTATTATAATATATTTTATATTATATTATCTGTATCAGAAAAAGACATAGCCTGCATGCTAACTGCACTCACTAACTGCATTTGACTGTGTCCCAGTTGCTATGTGTTACTGGGAAGTGACTAAATTAAGTATGCTCAAAAAAGTCAGTATGCATGTCACTTAAAAAGAAAGCGAAACAAAATGTGCTGTTAATGTCCCATAATGCAATGTAGAGAGGAGGAGCCACTAACAGCAGTAGATGGTGGTTAAACGGCTCCTGGATGATCTTTGAAAACAAAAAGTAAAACGATTCTGCATTCTCTTTAGGTTTGATTGGCAGGGTCATCCCAAAGTCAGTTTGACTTATGTCTGTTTGCACACATATTGCATCATTTCCTGTTCTACAAAATGGTAAAGTACATGTATTTCTTTAGTAACCTGGCTACCTTTAGGCCAGCAAGAAACTTGCAATCAAAGCTATCTGAATCACAAAATATCACATAACTAGTAAGTTTTTTTTACCGTCTTTTAGCTTTCTAACAGTAGACACACCACCTGTTGCTACCCTCTATCACCTTTCCTCATTTGTTTGGTTAAAATGTTGCAGGAACAAGAAGTTATTTGTTACAATAGTTTTGCTTTAGCTAGGGTCACCAGACGTCCCGGTTTGACTGGGACAGTCACGATTTTGAGTTGCGTGTCCCGAGTCCCGACAAAAGCCTGTCGGGACGCTAAAATGTCCTGGTTTACACCAACCACTATGAAATTGTCCCGGTTGTCAACGATTACATAGCCAACGTGGTCTTATTATAGCCCGATCATTAACTAAACCCATGTGGAAGGACTAATAAAGCATCCAGCGTATGATTTTAACAATGTGTGTGTGTGTGTGTGTGTGTGTGTGTGTGTGTGTGTGTGTGTGTGTGTGTGTGTGTGTGTGTGTGTGTGTGTGTGTGTGTGTGTGTCAGTGTGTGTGTGTCAGTCAGTCAATCGTAGCGGTCTGCGTCTGCATAATCTGTGCAGCCAGCGCAATGTATTTGTAAACATTGTAGCAATGCCTCTTCTTATCTGTCGCTTTTTAAGCACGGTGAAGTTGGCTGGACGTTTGATATTCGGTTGATATTCGATTTTAACTTCCCCTTTGTTCGAGATCGACAACGCAATTCAGGTCAATGACGTGATCAGGGTCAAAGAAAGACATTATTGACATTATTACAGAGTATCAAGAGAAAACAATTACAATTATTATCGCTAGAGATTTGTATCCGACATAAAGCTTCATAGCACTTTATCACCTGTTCTGTCGCTAGGTTCCGTGTAGGGGACCGTCGCCAAATTACCGTTTTGGTAGATCGGCAATGACAGTAGAGATGCAAAACGTTCATGATGATTGCATTACTTCCCAATGCGTACAGTTCAGTTATTATTATTTCTGGAAAATATGAAATAAAAATCTCACCCATGAATGAATATTAACTGAGATAACCCATTATGTTGTGAACAGTAGGCCTACATGTGGTGTTGGCAAAATTGTGTCTAATCTGTCTGTGTCTATTTCTGACCTGGGCTGGCACATGTTCCCATTAAAAAGCGTGTGCGTGTACGAGCACTACAGTCACGCGCAAAGTAATCTGGTCACCCTAGCTTTACCCTAATTATTTCCTGTAATTACAAACCTTACTTCAGCACTGAAAAACAAATGCGACCCAACATTCAAAAATAAGCGTAGTTTTGAAATAAAATAAACAAACAGATATCAACCTGTTTCACACAAAGGGCTAGCCTGCTACCTAACTTAGCTAGCTTGTAGTCTAGTTACTTTAATTACTGGAGCTTTACCAAATGAAGTGGATGAATTTCAGTCTATAGTTTTTTTAGCTTAAAAAGTAGCAGCATTTTTTAATCCATAAAGGAACACTTTATCCTTCAGTTTTTAGAGAAATTCAAAATCACCAATTTTGGAGAGACGTGTCTTTAACTGGACAGGAAAGGTATGAAAAATTGTACAATTGTAAAATTTTAAAGTAACCCAGACAAATGTAGTGGTGTAGAAAATACAATTACTTTTACATAGGTACAGTATTTTACTAAATGTACTTAGTTACTTTACTTTACTTTGTCTGAACTTATCATCTCTGTAAAAGTACAGTGAATGGGCACTAGGAGTAGTTATTTAAATTAAACACAGCCCTTGACTATTGGTTTGTGCAAACAGCTTTGGTTTTACACTGAAGAGCCAGAATAGGGAAGCCGCGCTTCAAAATACTTTTGCTGTAAAACTTTTTTACTTTACTTTACTTTTTTTTCTTCCCCTTCAATTCCTTCTGTGTTTTTCCATTCATGTTCACTCTATATTGACATTTTTTCCTCTCTGATCAGTTCTTTGTGGTGTCTTGATGTCTTCCCCAGCGTCCCGATCTCTCCTGCTCTGCTATGGCTTAGTGATTAACCCTTTAGGAGCATTCACAATGGTTCGGTGTGCACGTCTAGATCCCATGTGTGAGTGGTGTTGCCCTGCGTAAAGCTTCTGGGGCACAGGCCTCCTGCTCTCCTCCCACTGCTATAGCCTGGGGACTTCCAGGCTTCTGCATTCACACACTCACAGGTGGAGGCAAATATGAGATGATAGGAGTCAATACAGGCATAGGCACCAGAAAATAGATATCAAATTGAAAAAGTATAACAATTACAGAGATGCCAGATATGCCCAAGCCATGAATAAATACAGTGTGGCTTAAGACATCAAAATACTCTCAAGCACATAAAGTCAGTCAGAAAATCCCATTTTCTTTCTTAATTATTGCATTATTATTTTGCATATTGTTATTTTTCACATTGTTCTTTTTTTTTACTTTTGTTATTGTAATTTTATAGCAAAACCCTTTGTAGCATTGTTTTTGAAAAGTACAAGATTAGGCCTATTATTATTCTGAACGTGTTCATCCTTGACCTTGGAAACAATAGTTTGAACAAAAATATTTTTCCGTAGCTTTCAACCACATCTAATTATTACTATTTAGCACACACAATTAAAAGCTGATAAATAAAGGCAAGAAAAATCAGACATAATAACAAAAAGGTGTGCAGTTTCAAGAGCAGTCTTGCACTCAATATCAAGAATGTCAGATATGAAAATAGAATGCACCGGCCTGAATCGAAATTGCATTGCCAAGATATGAGCTTCTACTTCTTTAAATGTTTGACCCCAGAATAGCAGGATGACACTGATGTCTGTCTGGCCTTACGGTATCTGTCTGTAGCTGGTTGTCCAGCCATGTAGAAGCATTGACCTTAAGCTTGCTGTTTTGTATCTACCACCAGGAATAGCACCTTCTGGGGTGGGACGCGGTCACTGCATTGCAGCTTCACTTTCGATGTGACCAAGGACTAGAGTGGCGGCTTAGGGATCAGGTTTGACTCTAAACTAGTCGGAGGTCTGTTGTGATAATTAAATCCCTAGTGTTTCCCACATGGTTTTGGATACAGAGCACAGTGATGTTTTGGGAGAAGGAGATGAAAGTTACGCTGCAGATTTACCTGGAGAAAGGTGCATGGGCGGAGCTCGGGAGATGAGAAGGAGCAAGCGTCACAAATTCTTGCGCACCTTTTTCCCCTCCCCTCTCATATTCTTCCTCCATCGTCCCTCCTTCTTCCCCCAGCTCTTCCCCTGTCTTCAGCTCTTGCACAGGATCACATTAATATTCCTTTGAAGCCTGTTTCAACTGCAGCCAGATCTCCCTCTCTTCCACTCTAACTCCTCTCCCTTTTTCGTTTCCTCCCTTTTCTCCCTTCTACTTTCTGAGTCTTTTCTCTGCTATTGTTTTGTAGAAAGGATCGCTTTCCCACCATTTCTACTAACCGATGCAGCAGGGAGGGGCAGATCTATTACCTTTACTCAGGAGTTCCCCTTGTTGCATACAGAACATAGACACACACACACACACACACACACACACTCTCATACACACACAAGTATATAGAGGAGTGGTGGGTACCGATGCCTTTGACAGAGTGTGTTGATTGGTTCAGAATGGTTGCTGCCTCTTGGAGGAGAGTGGAACGGCTATTTTTAGATCAAGGGGTAGCTGGGAGAGAAAGACTGAGGAGGGGTGTGTGTGTGTGTGTATGTGTGTGTGTGTGTGTGTGTGTGTGTGTGTGTGTGTGTGTAATACTGCAGTCTTAAAGGAAGTTCCCTCTTCACACACATCACACATGCACTAATGCAGCAGTGCCCCTTCTAAAGCCAGGGTGGTGTGTATTCCATGTGCTTGCTCCCCTTTTTCTCTCCTCCCTCCCTTTTTTCTTGCTACATCTCACCCCCCCCCACCTGCAGTCTTTCTGTCTCTCTTGTTTCCCCCTCTCTTTCTCTCTTTCTGAGCTCGCTCTGTGTGCAAATGTCAGCACTCCCATTTATTTGCCAGAGCCCAGAGCACCGTCCTGCACCCTCTGTTTACCTCTGTCTTCACAGCGCTGCCCCATCGCCACTGCTTTTCTCTTCATCACCCTTCCATCCCTCTTTAAAAACTCGTTCCATCCTATATCCTTTCCATCCCCTCTTCTACACCTCAATCTCCCATTTTCCTCACCATCATCCCTCACTCTCATCCCTCCATGCTCCAGCTCTGTTGCATTCCTTTCCTTCACATCCCCCCTTTGCCATCCCACTTCCATTTTTTACACCATTCTTGCTTCAACCATCCACTCACCCTATCCCTCCGCCCCTCCTCTCGTTCATGGATCATGGCACTTCATTGGAGTAACATGACATATCCAGTCTTGTTTAAAACTAGCACATCAAGTTTTTTGGATTAAATCCACTGCACCACAACCACCACCACCATTGTAAACCCTCCGGTGCTTCGTTTTGCATCTATTTTAAGACACAAGCATGTCCATTCACATTTGGCCCCGTCAGATCACAAAACACCTTGTCCCTCTCTTCATCCTTCTCATCTGTCTCTTTCTGTCTCCTCTCATTTTATTTTTTTCCCATTTTCCTCTCCCCATGTCTTTGTCTTTCTCCCTGTCTAGCTCTATCCGTCACTCTATCCGTCTGTGATCAACATTGATGACTCATGTGGCTCGCACCTGCTCTGCAGTTGAGGGGCTGCCGTGATTTTATAAGGCGAGGTTGGCGATGATGAAGGTGTGGCTTCATATAGGCTCAGTGTGATCAAAAAGTGTGCAGGGTGAAGGTGATGTCAATGTTCTCTTTATTCACATCGTGGCCTTATTTGATTTGCAATATACTTTTGGAGGAAAACATGATGCAGAAGACAATGTAGCAGTTACACCAGATATGATTTTTATATACAGGTACATGTATGTTATTACATTAGAAACTGACAAGTGGGGCTCAACAAATAAGAGCATCCTATCCTCCCTAGTTTAGATGAGTTCTGTATGTCCATGATACAGGGTTTTTTTCCACAGATGTGAAATGTGGATCAAAATGTAAGAATGAATACAGAAATGTTTCCTAAACAGCACACAACTATTCAAGGTGTGCTTGGATTGGATCACCTTGGATGTTGTCATCTAGTTTTCATCATCTGATCAAAGAAAGATCATTTTGGTGTGTTTTGTCATTTTCATCTTCTGATAATCAGTTCGGTCTTCCACACTGAGTACACAAGGGGCCAACCATGACACAGTTTAGAAAATTAGAAAATAGTAATCCATGATACCTTTTCGCTTGTAATTGCTCACATTTATGAGAAAAAAAAAATGTACTGTTTGGAAAATGCCTGTGATGTAACGATAGCAATTTGTGCTAAAGCCCTTCGTGCATTTCATTTTAGATTCCTTATCAGTTTGTGTGCTAATTTCATTTTCTTTTGTCTCTCTCTGTCTATCTAGTGAGTGACAGCTGTTTTCGGAACCTTGCAGAGGACCGCAGTGGCGTCAACCTCAAAGATCTCATCCATGATCCCTCCCTGTGAGTATTGGCCTTTTTTTAATGACAATTCAACTTACAGAAATGACAAAAAAAAACATCAGGCGTTACTTTTATGTACACAATCGTTTATTCCAGAGTTAAGTCGATCAATTAACATTAAATCCACGACACTGAGAAATATGCACAGGCTTTCGGTGTGTGTGTGCACTTGTGTGTGCAAGCCATCTTCTTTTTGTGCAGCTAAGAAACTAAAAATATCTCTTCAAGACAACATTGCGGGGCTCGGTGTCGCCCTATGGAGAGAAATTCCCAGCATGCATGGCAACAACAAAAGAGCTGCAGCACTCTGTGTAAGGATGACTCTCAGTAGCTGTAAGAAGAAAGAAGCTAAAGGAGGTGAAATCAACATTTGTTTCCACTAACAGGGATGTAAACCGTGACAAAAGAGCACTAAGAATGCCCAAGAAAACAATCATCTCCGTCACAATTGACCTTTAAGTGTATGTCCAACTAAAATCCTGAAGAAAATCTCCTTGTGCTAAATGCATTAAAACATTGTTTTTGCACCTTTGCAGAAGCTTTAAAAGGTGTCGGATTCTCTCTATGCTCATTTGGCTAAACAACTCAGGTGGTGGTTTTGGGGTTTTCTCTTTGCTCCAGTCATAAGAAATGACAAGTGACCAAATAAATTCTTTAACTTTAAAACAAAGCAAACTGTCTACAAATCTATGAAGAGTGTGAAAGTAATAAAAAGGGAAAGCTATTCACTAAAATCCACTGATTACCTTGTAAAAACAAGCATCCCATATAAGAGACAAAATGTGGCCAAAAGTATGTGGACATTGCATCTTTATGTGATTGCTTAACATCCAAAACTATAGACATTAATAGGCTGCTATAACAGACTCCACTCCTCTAGGAAGGCTCTCATCGAGATATTTGAACCTGGCTGCAGGGATTTGTTTCCATTCAGCCACAAGAGCATTAGTGAGGTTAGGTACTGATGTTGGGCGATAAGGAACTGGTTCACAGTTCCAGTTAATCCTAAAGGTGGGATTCGATACGGTTGAGGTCAGGGCTCTGTGCAGGCTAGTTAGGTTCTTCCAAAATGGAAAACTACATCGTAATGGACCTGGCTTTTTACACGGGAGCATTGTCATGTACAAACAGGAAAGTAAAAGGATCCTCCCCAAACTGTTGCCACAAAGTTGAAAGCACACTATTGTCTAAAATTTGATTCATTTTATTTTAAGCATTATTACCTCAAATGGAACTATGGATCCAAGCCCAAACCACAAATGTACACCTGTGTCCACATACTTTTGGCCATATAATATCAACTGAATATTTCAACCATAGCAGCCCACAGCAGAAAAGAAAGGAGGCTATGTTTTATGTCATGATGATTTTGTCACTAAGATTTATCAGAGGAGCTCGAGCGATAACTGTCTTTTATGTCATTGCACATCACACGTTGCCTTTCGAAATGCCGCTTCAGCCTGTGACTCGAACACTACGAACTGTGACCCCCAACATGCAGCCTCAGACACGCTTCTCTAGACATTCGAGTCATTCTCCATACAGCCATAGATTTGCTGAAGCTCCCCTGCTCCTCTGTCACAATATCACCCCAGTCAATATCACTGTGTGTCACCAGTTCCCCCGCTGTGGGACCCTGGACTGATCCACGCTTGTCATGTCCTTTACGGTATGTTTATTTTGAGGCTGATGTGTAATGTATGTGTCAAGTCTGTGTGAGAAGGCTTGTGCAATTATGTCATGTGCGTCACGCTAGACAGAGTGCCAGTGATTAGGGATCCATTGCATGCTTATTTGTACAGTATGCACACTGGGGAACATTTGGAGTTGTTCTGTATTATGTTTTTTTTTTTTCTTTTCTTTTTTGAGTATCTGTCCGTGCACACATGAACATGCTTCAATCCATGTCTGTGTGACTTTTGTTTTACACAGTTATGTATTCTATAAGGTCATGTTTGAAAAATCTACTCCTCAGGTTGTCCAATAAAAGCTGTAAGAACCAAAAGAGACCAGCTTGTGATAACAGTATTATGGCACTTTTTTTGCACACATGTAGTTGTGCTTGTGTATGCTTTATGTTTTTTTGTGTATTGCAGTTTGCTTTATTTGCACTGGTATTTGACACTACTTATGTGCAAAATTGCATGTATTATGACATAGTGCATAGATTACATTTTTACCAACAGAATAAGGAAGGTTTTTAATGCAAGTATCTGCAAAGTCTCAGGATATCCGTACAACATTTCAAGAAACATCTGTTGACAACATATTACATTTTTTACCCACAATACTGGCTTATTGCAACTAAAACATGATAAACAGATCTAAAGGCACACTATGCAAGATTTGTACCTTCATATAACAGCTTCGAAGTCATTTCAATGGTAAACAAACTCGTAGTAGGGCGAATCATCCCGATAGCAAAGCAGGGGGGGACACCGCTGGCCAAACCAGCAATGCAGGTGTGGGAGGTGGCGCCCCGCCAAAATCTCGCGAGAATCACAAATTGCTTTAATATCATCGGTTCTGCAAACATCTGCTACACCCACCAGAACCTTTTGAACATCGGTGACCAGCACCAGATAACTATTTTGAGTGTCTTTCATTATACGCACAACATCCCAGACGACATAGCGAGACCGCCGGGCTCTCCGTGGATTGTTATCGGGTCTAGGAGGCGGTGCAGACAGAGGAGGAGAGGAATAGCAGGGCCGCAGGTCCGGTTTTATGTTAAAGCTAGCATAGCACACAAGCCATCTCTACCGAGCCTGTATTTCTCCAATGCCAGATCCCTGGTGCTTAAAACGGACGACTTGGAATTACAACTCGCTGGAAATCGCTATGTTCGAGACTGCTGTGTTTTGATTATCACTGAAACCTGGCTTCACCAGGGGATACCTGATGCTAGCATGCAGCTAGCAGGCCACACTCTGCTACACTGGGACAGGACTGAGGACTCCCGTAAGAGCAGAGGAGGGGGGCTCTGTATGTACGTGCATGAGAACTGGTGTAATAACGGGACAATTATAGATAAACATTGTTCCACTGACCTCGAGTACATGTCTGTAAGATGCTGGCCTTTTTTTCTACCGAGAGAGCTAACAGTAGTGATCGTCACGCAGCAGCTGGCCCACCCCGACAGTGTTCACATAATCGCAGGAGACTTTAATAAAGACTGTACTCCCGACATTTTATCAACATGTCAAGTAAACTTGCTTGCGTTGTATGTTGTATGTTGTTGCGCTTGCTTGTATGCTTGTATGTCAGTTTTTACGAAGTTGTTGATTCATCCATTGTTGATAATAAAACCAGTCGTACATGGGGGAGGGAATCGGGCCGTGAGTGCAGAGATGGCTCTGCGTGAGTGGTATTTACGGCAGTAATTTTAAATACAAGTACTCCACAGCGACTCTAGGGGTATCTGTTTGACAAAAAACGGAAACTGCATAGTATGCCTTTAATGTTTGCGTAGGAAACTCAAAGCACTTGATCTTGGTTAAGTAAAGTTGGTGAAAAAGTCTGAAAACACGAGAAAGGATGAGTTTACTTTTTCAATATTATTTAGTGATTAGCCCCTAACCCAACTTTAACCCTGTGGTGTCAAAGACCTGCACTTCTACCTGTACACCTACTGTACCACTCACCCCGAATTTCTAGGAGCACCAGCCTATGAAAGCTCTAGTTGTGATGACTAATCTCCACCCTCATTTTGATTTACAAGTTTCAAATCGACACAACAAACATAAGAGATGGATTTATATAATTGAATATTTGGATACAAGTCATGGCAAGGTCTGCATTCTTTGGATTCCATGTTAATGTCACCACTATAATTAGTTATAGAGAACTCTTGATTTATCCAATGGCTAAAATCAACTTATCAATTTTACACTTTTCTTTTCTCTCTCTCATGGGAAATGAATAGACTTCCAGTGATGGCTGGTGGTTTTGCTCAGTGTGGATGCAGAGTTAAGGGCTCTAGAAGGCACTCTGGATGACAGTGTTGTATACCAGTTAACTGAGAGGGTTGCTCTCGGATTAAACAGGATGCTGTTAAACATTTAAATTGGACATTCAGACAGGCAGTCAGCGTTAGCGTCCCTGTCTGCTCTGCTGTGTTGCGGTGATGGTAGCTGATGCAGATGGGCTTTGGCTGACCCCTCTGGCCTGAAATCCTCCATGCCATGTTAATCCACGCCACACTACAAGTCAGCGGCTCCATCAGGTTGACCAGCCGGAACGCTGTGCCCTCAATGTGCCACCGCTGCTGTGACAGAGATACATAGACAGAGACAGAAAGAGAGAGAGAGCGGGGGAAGGAAGGAAGGAAGGAAGGAAGGGAGGGAGGGAGGGAGTATGGGGCCACAACAGGACATATAACATAAACTATAATCACAGGCACACAAACTCACACACACACATTGGCACGTGCAATCAATCAGTCTGCCCAGTTTGGCCTTCAGGAGCATCCAGAGGTGTGTCAGGTAGAGAGAAAAATGATATGTGGCAAAACAAATGATACCCAGACTCAAGGACACACAGATGAGGCTGGGGTGGATTTGTGTCTATTAGTTTGTTGTATGCATCTTTACCTTTCCAGTGTGAGTGAGTTCTTTTGTTTAAATTGATATATTGTGGCGTGTCATGTGTGTGTGTCTCTGGGTGTTTATGTTTACTTGGTGAAGGCTGAGCAAGCCTCCCCCCGGGTTGTTGAGCCAACTCTGCGTCTCTGCCTTCCAACGACTTGTGTTGTAACAACCTTTGTCAATTTTACAAATTGTCACAGCTAAGAATAGCTAGGAGTCAATCAGATGGGTGACAGTGGGCTCAATTTTACAGTCAGGACACAGTCAGGGGAGGAACACACACACACACACACACACATAAACCTATACTGCCGAGATCCAGCACCAATAAGAATCTTAATAACACATTTTTACTTGGATTGACTTTCTTATCGCAGACATATTTTGTGATTACTATGTGACTCAGTTGTGTGACAGTAAAGTCTCAACAATTTCTGAGGCTCTACCGGCAGACCTAAGCAAAGGTGTCGTTTACATTGGAAGTAATTGAACCAAACATTTGAGCAGTGGCAAAGCAAGCACTGCTCAAATGTGTGGTTCAATTACTTTATCGTTATTATTACTTTGTTGTTTAAATATATAAATTCCATTTGATATGTGGTGTAGCCGGGACGGTTTAGAAAAAGAAAAGGGAGAGGGTCAGCAATGGCAGATCTAACCAGGATGACATTTATTCTGTAAATATATAGAACGCTTGTGGGGTGGTCTGCAGAATACTTAAGTGTGTATATGTTTCTATGGCTGTGAGTGGAATCATGAGAGTGGAACCCCTTGCTAGCTCTCATCACGGTAGGGGTTTGAAGATGTGGGCTAGTCCATTCCTCTTCCTCCATCCTTCCCTCCATCCTTTTCTCTATTAGCTAACATGTTGAGAGGTGACCCCTTGAGAGCTTTCCTACATATGGACAAACCAACAACCCAGCTGTAATGGGCTCGACTCCATGCTACTACTACTGTGTGTGTGTGTGTGTGTGTGTGCGTGCGTGCGTGCGTGCGTGCGTGTCAAAAGAAAGAGAGAGTGGGATTGAGTGCCCTGTACAAAGAGTTTGTATTATTAATGAAATCACCCTGGCAGATGGGTCTTATCTTGGAAGTGTCCCACTACCACCGAGATTTGCAGCTGGCTCACATGCCCCCACGTACACACATACTTTTCCTCTCTCTTGTTAAGTATGCCCCTGACAGTCTATCCCTCCTTTTTCTCACTCTTTTCACTCTGTGCCTCTCTCTCTCATCCCGTCTTTCTCTCGTTATCCTCCTCTCTGTGCTCGTCTTTTATTCATAGAAAGATTTGGCTGAGGCATCCAGGCTTTCAGGCCAAAACTACTGCCACCCCTTTTCATTCCTTCCTCCACCTGAATCAGGATTTGTCCACACCTTGAGCAAAAAAGCCTTTATTCCAGGCTGACTACCTCTGGCCAGCAGTTTGAGGAAGAGCTTTATATGTCGTAACTCCCTGCAGTAGAAATAGACATAGATGGGTGTTAGAGATTAAAATGTTGCACGCCCCTTCCCCTCTAATAGGCTTCCCTCAATTCAGTGCACACCCACCTAAATACAGCCAAGCACTCTATCTGCAAAGAAGCCAGTCATGCTGAAACACACATTTATGCACATACTCATATATATAACAATACCCATTCACATACATGGATACATGCAAATACGCTATATGCATGCATGTGCACACACTTGCACAAATATACACACATGTGGATACAGTATGCATGTACATTCAGATGACGACGTGCAACAAAGGACCCCCGGGTGCAATTGAACCAGGGGCGTTGCAGTTATGTGGTAAGCCAACTTGGTTGTAGTTATTTCTGTAAATCAACTACAACAGCTTGTGTCAATTTCATCAATTTTTCTGTCGCTATTTTTTTTTTAAGGATGTAGCTATGTATCTAGTTAGCTATGTAGTAAAATCACAATTCCATTCTTATTCCGCCTACAAAGCTCTGATAGGTTGATTGTTTTCCCGGGGAAACATCTTTCATCTGTGGTCACAACATCAGGCTTATTTGAATTGCTGAACAAATTGAGATTATGAGGGCTGGTACCTGACTTGTACAGTATACAAACATTCACATACAGTATACTGTACATATTTGTGTGCATGCATGCATGCACACAGACATTATATTCACACAATTATACATATTTTAGCTTCTACACAAACACAATTTATTAAGTACACCTACCAAAAAGTACTACAGTCTAATACAACAATCTTTCAATAAATCCTAATTTCATGAAGGTTATAATGTTCAGTTTTTTGTTGAGACTGTTTTAGGGAAGTGTTGATTTAACATAGTGTTGATTTAGTCATAAGTAGAGGCTGTAGTTTGTGCAGCTGTTGAACTGTATTGCGTTATACTGACAGGTGTTTCTATTGTTTTGTCACTGTCTTGTGAAACACTTTCCTGCTCTGCACCCACATACATGTGTGAACACATACAGTATACCTACAATGATACATATGGTACTGTACATACATACTATATAAACACACATATACATATATATATATATATATATATATATATATATATATATAGATCCATAAAGATACATACATTCATATTTAAACATACATAAATAAGAATACCATACATACAATACATACAGAAATATACATACATTCATGCCCACTTGTAGTGTGTACCGCAAAACTCCACATACATAAATACTACAGCTCTTATACACTGTATAACAAACATGTCTGCATACATAAATACATTGTGTTTGTTGACATGGACATGCACACATGAATACACAAATCATACCTCAAAGATATTTTCTGAACATGCAACACACTCAAAAATGTCCAGGCAACAACATATTGCTGTCTTTGCACAGAAATGGCATCCCCGATAGTGACAAAAAAAAACCACAAACATCACCGGCACTCACAAACTCTCACACACTCACGATGAACAACACAGCAACTAGAGGCTTCAGGCAGGAGGGGTTGCCTAGGAAACGGTGGGAAGGAACCCTAGTTATTTGTGTTGAGCATATTTTCATTTGGGCTGAAACAGAGAGGCATAAAAACCCCAGGAGAGGGAGAGAGGTGATTTGTCCTGACAGCTCCTTTACTCTCCCGAGGTGTAACACAGACACACACAAACACATAAACGGACGAATGCACATGCATGAACACAATCACACACACACACACACACACACACACACACACACACACACACACACACATACAGAGATGCCAAAATACCCTCTCCCTCCCAAGCACATCAAGAGAAGTAAATCACTTGTGCCATCACAGGAATGTCAGCAGGGGTGTGTGTGTGTGTGTGTGTGTGTGTGTGTGTGTGTGTGTGTGTGTGTGTGTGTGGATGCTCCGAGTAGCCCTGTATGTGCAGTGTTTCATGAGAAAGTACTTCTTAAATGATTCTTCTGACTTGTATGCCTCTTTTGTCAGAACCAAACCGCTTCCCTCATCTCCATGCATGCTCGCTGCAGTATTTTGGTGTTGTCTTGCTTAGCATGTCTCTCTTGCTGCTCCATTGCACAGTTTGAAAACCGAGCAGAGTCGATGAATTTAGTGAATGGTGTTTCCACGGTGAAGCATTTCTTCTTTTCTTTTTTTTTAACCCAGTGTGTGAAGAGTTTCCATGTGGATAAAATCATCATAGAGGCAGAAAAAAATAGTGGATGCTTAAAAGTTCACGGAGTTCATGGGTATTTGTCTAAAGAGAGGGTATCATGTTGTCTAAGTGGCTGACGTGGAGGGGAAACATGATGCAGTAGTATCCCAAATATAGCACTTCTTAAAAAAAAGGGTTACATAAGGGGTGTCTGTGCAGAGCCTTCACCTTGAGCCTGGGGTTGTTCTTTTTGGGGTGTCATACCTGGTCTGGCCACAGGAGGTCGCCATGGCTCGGTGTTCAGCAGCAGCAGCAGCTCTGTCCTTGTCAGAGCTCCCTCTTCAGTGGGCCGTCCTGTGGAAAATCCTTTCAGGAAGGGATGTTCAAGGGCATTCTCTCTCTCTCTTCCTTACTTGCTGTTAAATCTCAATATCTCACTCTGTTTCCTGTCTCTTGCTCAACTGTCTTTATTTCTCTCATACTTTTTCTGCATCTTCTTTGTCTCTGTCATCTGTTCTCTTTTCTGTCCATCAGTGTTTTCACAGGCCTGCATTGTTTTAAATGACAGATGTAGGGTTGTTTCCTGTGAGACCAGGAACTGAAGAACAGACATTTCTTTCAGTCAGACAAACGCCACATTTACAAGCTTTTGGGTGCATGTCTGTGTCTGTTGTTGAGGGGTATTTTCTGCTTTATTACTTTGAGAAATATATAGGTGAGCCCACATTATCCCAGGTCTCTTACCTGCTAACCCACTTGGATACTCCACTTGTGGCAGCAGGACGGTGCATATAAACCAGAGAGAGACTTTCCTTTAACTGGTCATCCTGAGTTTACGCACACTTCTGCTGGGTTGTTAAAGAAAACACTGACTGAAGGTCCACAGTTCCTTAGTTGACCTTTTTGACCTCCCTGTAGAAAGGTAGCCAAAAGAGGATTTTTTTATTATTATTACAGGGATCAATGAAGTATCTTGTCTGGAATGTAATACTTTAAAAGTGTATCTGTAAATGAATGGCTTTTTTCCTTTCTCAGATTGGGGGGTATGATCACGGCCTACAAGATAGTGCCGGATGAGATAGACGAAATCAAGGTATGTAATCTATCTATCTGTGTATACTGTATCTGTCTGTCTGTCTTTCGGCCTTTTTTATCCGTAATGATGATTTTCATTGATTCATTCAATCAATTATGATTAATCGTGTGTTTGTGTATGTGTGTGTGAGCAGGAGACTCTGGTGGATTGGTGCGATGAAAAGGAACTTAACCTTATCCTAACCACCGGAGGCACCGGCTTCGCCCCGAGAGACGTTACACCAGAGGTGGGGTTTTTCTTTTTTTGGAGCTATACACTCACCTAAAGGATTATTAGGAACACCTGTAAGATTTCTCGTTAATGCAATTATCTGATCAACCAATCACATGGCAGCTGCTTCAATGCATTTAGGGGTGTCGTCCAGGTCTAGACAATCTCCTGAACTCCAAACTGAATGTCAGAATGGGAACGAAAGGTGATCTAAGCAACTTTGAGCGTGGCGTGGTTGTTGGTGCCAGACGGGCTGGTCTGAGTATTTCACAATCTGCTCAGTTACTGGGATTTTCACGCACAACCATTTCTAGGGTTTACAAAGAATGGTCTGAAAAAGGAAAAACATCCAGTATGCGGCAGTCCTGTGGGGCGAAAATGCCTTGTTGATGCTAGAGGTCAGAGGAGAATGGGCTGACTGATTCAAGCTGATAGAAGATCAACTTTGACTCAAATAACCACTCGTTACAACCGAGGTATACAGCAAAGCATTTGTGAAGCCACAACACACACAACCTTGAGGCGGATGAGCTACACCAGCAGAAGACCCCACCGGGTACCACTTATCTCCACTAAAAATAGGAAAATTAGGCTACAATTTGCACGAGCTCACCAAAATTGGACAGTTGAAGACACAGAAAAAATGTTGCCTGGTCTGATGAGCCTCGATTTCTCTTGAGACATTCAGATGGTAGAGTCAGAATTTGGTGTAAACAGAATGAGAACATGGATCCGTCATGCCTTGTTACCACTGCGCAGGCTGGTGGTGGTGGTGGTGTAATGGTGTGGGGGATCCCTTTCACCTTCAGAACCGCCTTAATTCTTTGCGTCATTGATTCAACAAGGTGCTGGAAGCATTCTTTAGAAATGTTGGCCCATATTGATAGGGTCTATTAGTATGGTGTTCCTAATAATCCTTTAGGTGAGTGTATATAGACATACAGAGTAGCGCTGTACATTGTTTGTTGAATACATCATGACACATTCTAGTGTTGGAACTGGCTCAAAAGAGTGACAGCGAACAATGTCCTAAGTCACGTTTTATTTTTTGCAGTATTTCATAAGGATGCAAACTGTGATAATGAACCTTGAGAGTAAAATAAAGCCAGAGACATGTTGCATAAGAATCAACAAGGACAGCTTGGGATGAAATATGGACGCTGTTTTGGTAAGAGGTCAAGCGGAGGGAAGTAATGTTATACAACTGCAATAGAAGTATGATGGCTAATATGTGTCTTAGAGGAAAAGGCTGTTGAAAGGTAGATCTCTCTCGTGGCTGCCTGTGCTTCATTCAGAGAACCTCAGCCTGTTTTTGCTGATTACACACATGTGTTGCCGCACTGATTACCACACAGTGTAATAAGCCCCATGGTCACATGGGAAATAAAGAGGCAGAAGTTAGATCCTTATTGATTCACTTTTATGAAAAAGATATGGGTAGCACATGTAACAAGCCATTAAGATATAATGGGTGGCAGGTGTGATGGAATAATAAATAAACTACGAGAGAGGTCAACACACACTCAGATTTCCTATTTCTTTATTGTATTGACATGTTTCCAAATTGTTCACAAATTAACTTTTTATACTACTTAGAATCAGATTAACTAAATATTTCAACCTCAGATCATAAAGGTTGTGTACACTGTTCTATCTTAACCAAAATGATTGTGGAGATTTTTAGGTAGTAAAACTACAATCACCCCATATTTTGTTCTATATTTTAATTAATATTTTTAAGTTACATACCATATTTACTTACTTTTTATTTTATAAAGGACAACACACATTAACATTTCTGTAAATGTGCCAGTGTTTGCCAGCTGGCTAATTTTCAACTGTAGTCCTTTGGCCTGATGTTTTTAGACCAGAGCAACAGGAATAAGTATTCATTGTTTCTAGTTTCTGCCCCACTAGTTCAGTAACAGGGGAAACTCTAGGGTACATTAACATGACCTTTTTTATTTTAAAGTTACATGAAAGAAATACATTGTCATTGCAGGCTTCTCAAACTGGATTAATGCAGTTGTGGTCACATCTAGTTTCACATAACTTGGTATATGTACTCAGCCAACCTTTCTCTCTCTCTCTCTCTCTCTCACACACACACACACACACACACACACACACACACACACACTCACACACACACACACACACACACACACACACACACACACACACACACACACACACACACACACACACACACACACATGCAAGCAAGCAATTTGGCAGGGGATGAGCTCTGGTTCTCAGCAGTATCATTGGTCCTCATCAATCATGGTAGACAGCAACCTTCCTGGAAGTGGAAAGACACGTACACACTGTAGTCACTGATAATACCCGCTATCTGATTCAACCCTATGTGCTAGAGACAACGATATCTCTCTGTCTGTCCCTGTGAGTTTGGAGGCCGTACAAGACACATGACTGTATTCTGTTTTCGCTGAAAGCAGGACAGAAGTAACAGATTACGTGTCATGTCTTTACTCTAATCAAAGAGCTCTTTGTATACTCTCTGGAATATAAATGTTACTTTAACTTAATGTGCCTTATTTGTCCATTACAGTAAGTACAACATGTTGCTGTATTTGACATTGCATCCATTAACAAAGTATGTCGCAACTGTCTGAAAGTCCTTATCTGACCTGTGTCCTCCCTGTCTACATTACCAATCAAGATTGATTTCATCTTTTTCTTAGTCACTCCGTGCAATTTAACAATTTAATTTTAAGTGCTTCTGCAACTTGGAATTTCCCGTAAAGACCAATTGTCGATCATACAATAACTTTGTATATTTGTCATTACATACCAACCAGCAGGGATACAGGGGATTCAGAGGTGGTGGTTTTGTCTTTTTCACTCTCTTTGTAGGCATATAACCAGCTCAAATGTAGTGACTTACCTTTAATGTAATCAATATTTTAATGGTTTGCAGAAGTCTGAAGTTTGCTATATTACTGTAGTAATGACTACAAGTAATAATGTCCATTCCTACCACACATCTAAATTTCTCTCAAAATTGTATGAGATCATGCTGGTTATCTTCATCTTAAGACTCCGCCATACGACCATATGTTTTTTTCTGTACGTGTGCAGTGTATTTTGGTGTTAAGTAGCAATGTTTCACACAGACTTTACTCTGCCATGAGTAAAATTGCTCTTGTTTTGGTTAGACATCAAAGCTGCACCCCATGTAAACCCACAATTTGGCGTTGGAGCTTAATCTCTTCTCGTTAGTTGCCATCCAACGGAGGTATTCTCGGTTGATTGCTTTCCTCATGCAAGTACATTGAATTCTGGTGATTAGCCAATGGCAGAAGAAAGGATGTATGGGAAATGTCTGCTCCAATATTTAACAGGACTAAACCTTCCTTCAAAATGCATACAATGGGTCATATCACTGGTGGTGAATGAAACACCTCAGTAATTACCTAAATCAAAGCAGTTCCTACTTCCTTCTACATGGGTGTAGCATGCTTGCAGAGAGAAACAACTAAAAACATTCTCACTTGACCAGTGGAGGCCTTTTCTGATCATATTTTGTCATATTTCATCTCATACACTCAAAGTCCTCACTCTTCTCTTACCCTCATCATAAATATAATAAAGATCTTTTTTTCTGCAATAACCCAAGCATATCGCCCCGAAACATACAGTCTGTCTTTTACACTTCGTCCGAATGCATGCCCGTTTAATCAACCCATCTCCCTTTTCTTCCAATCAGTGACTTTGTATGATGAGGTATAAATCCAGCCTTACCCCTCCCTCTCTCTCCCTCCTTCCCTCTTGTTTCTCTCTCACCCCTCCTCAGTCCCTCCCACACTCTTTCCCTTCTCCTCATCTCTCTCCCCTCCCTCCATCTCTCTCCTCTCCTGAGTCCAAGCCCACGATGCTCATCAGTGGCTCCTCATCTCTTTGAAGTCTTTTCTCTCCCCTCTCCCTCACTAATGGTGCGTTTGAAGTGTCACTCAACTCAAGGGCACCCAACACACAGCTGGATGAGAGTGCGCTATCTTCTCCGCTATCTATCTGTCAAGAAAGTGCCGCTTCAACCACAGTCCCACAAATGTATATACGCTCGCACACAAACAAATGCATTTGTTGCACATGTCCCTGAAATTGGCAATACCACCATCACTGGAAACCATATATACCCTGCTGGGATTTATTCAACATTAAATGGTTTAATTCCACAGGCCGACCAAGAAAAAGACATATTTCTGTATTGATTTCAAAGATTAAATCAATCGTGATTGCTAATGGGGATACTGGATGGGGAGCCATCAGACAGCCTTCAGAGATGGATTGTGCAAAAGGGATTGTAAATCAATATTTGAAGGGCAGTCCAGATGTTTAGAATCAAGACATGCATTCAGGAGGTTGTTGTAAAAGTGTTGGACAATTATCAGTATTTCCTGGTCATCTGCCTGACAGCTCTTTACCTACCAAGATCTTTTTATGAGGCATCATTCTAAAGTGTTGATTTCCTGTGATGTTGTTGGTAGGGGTGCAAGATATATTGACTCAATATCGTTATCGCAATATCACGTTGCGCAATATTATATCTAGGGGTGCAAGATATATCGACTCAATATCGTTATCGCAATATATCGAAAGTGTCGCAATAAGTATGCAATATTTAGTTTATTTTGTGGAGTGCTGCATCCTGTCCGTTGGCTGTGTGGCTTAGTTGTGTTTGATTTAGAGCCCGCTTGAAACGCTATAATGATCATCATTTCATTGGCCAGTTACCGTGCCACTTGTACATGTCAGTGCATGTCAGCTCACAGGTCCACTACGTGACAAACCCTATGGAGCGTACCACGTGTGTGCTTATTTCGACAGAGTGACAGTGTAAGTGAAGAAATTGATAGAGACAACAAAATGGAACGAATCAGAGAAGCGAAAGAAAAGTTCTCTCTGTCCTGTTCTCTTTATTTATTTTATACTGTACAACCAGTAAAACATGTCCTGTTCTGTAGACATGGTCCTTATTTATTTATTCATGTTGTACCAGTCCAATATGACAGTAGGTTGAAATAAACCTTGTGTTGTAAGAAAACCAACAACTCTAGTTGTTGGTCAAGTACATTCCATTGTTTTTCTCTATTGTTGTAGTCATTGTAAATCATCATTTTACATTTGTGCTAAAGCCACAAATGTCATCCTTTCAAGATGTGACAAAAGGACATTCGGTCAAAATGAAAACTATCAGTATCCAGGTCCTTAAAAAATCTATATATTTTTTTATTTAATGCCTTAAATGTTAAAGGTCTTTTCACCATACAACATCAATACACAACAGATAGGTACAATATTTAAAGAATATCACTTGCATAACCATATTTAGTTAGTTAGTTAGTTAACTTTTTTATCCCCGCAGGGAAATTAAGGTGTCTTCGCAGCCAGGTACTTACAGTTACAACATAAAACACTACTATTAATACAGTACAATACATTAAAATACAATACAGTACAGTCACGATACAATACAAATGCACTTGCTCTTTGTAACATGCTGCTGGACCCAATGGAAAAATTAATGTCCTGTTGTTCTATTGTTTATATTGACATTTGTAGTGTCACTTCTAAAACATACAGTATATACCAGAAATAGTCAAGTTATAATAACACCTTTTACCATTTTAGTCTCTAGTCTCTGTTTTCTTTTCTAGCAGCAAAATGGAAAGACTTCCAAACTTAAAGTATATTTAAATGTGTCTCCCTGAAATCACAGATACACTATTTAACTTTTTTTCATTTGCTCCCTTCTGCTCTATGTTTTGTAATAAATCTCTTTTAAATGACTGGGTCAGATGTAAATTCCCGCACACACTTGTCACCTCTGCATTGGTTTACTTGGTCGTCGACCTTTCACTCACAAGGACCTTTCTCATAACATGTAGTAGATTACTACTAAATTAAAGTACCCGAAACGGGTTTTCTGTGTTCATTTTGTTATAGTAGCTTTTCTAAGCATAAGGAATTGCTGTCCATCAAATGTCATCAATCTCTTTATATGACCCTGTCCTGTGATTTAAATTTGAGTACATTCTCAACTCTAATGAACAACACTATGGTGATCTTAGGAGGAGGATCAGTGACAATATTTGTAGTTCAAGTGTCTGCCCGAAACTAACGTACAATAAAATCTACAGCTTCACAATAAATCGTTTCAAAAATACTTAAGATGGACACTTGCTTATTAGACTATGGTCACACTAATGTCCCTCCTCTTTATCTCTTCTCCCCCAGGCCACTAAGGAGGTGATAGAGCGCGAGGCTCCAGGGATGTCTCTGGCGATGCTGATGGGATCCCTCAACGTCACACCACTAGGCATGCTTTCCAGGTCAGAAACACGCTCTCATGTACAACACAATCAAAGCACACATACTATTATTGACATAATTTTCATTGAATTCCTTTATTTAATCCTTTATTTGAACAGGCAGCCTGATTGAGATCAAGATTGAGACACAGTGCTCAGGATTAAACATGAACTGTATAAACATAGACAAACACACAATCTACATAACATGCTAAAGTTAAAATGTCCCGTGACCTGACATTATAATAATTGTGCTACTACTGCCAGTTATTCCAGTAGAGCCTTATAGATAAACAATGTACAGTGCGACTCCCTTCTGTTGGTTAAAGAGGACAACCCCACCTTTTCGTGTTAGACAAAATGGTAAGTTAATTTATCACCTGTGATTAAGTGCAGCGCATTGTGATACATTGAATCAAGGCTTTAAGGTGGAGGGAGAGGTATATACGTATTACCATAATCAAGCATACTTTGTCACACTCTGTGACCTCTGTATTAACATAAACTTTCCCCTGTGTTTGTGCGTTGCAGACCTGTGTGTGGTATCCGAGGGAAGACGCTCATCATTAACTTACCTGGAAGCAAGAAAGGCTCCCAGGTAGGAAACACTGCAAAGAAATGTAACAACCATAGACTGTTAATATTAATGGACAGAGCATGTGTGACGTCACCCGTTGGTTTGTGGAGATCTGCTATGAGTCGTCGAGTTTGCCGTTACGGGCGCAGCCGTCCTGGTTGCGGATGTGACAATTTTAGACGAGAGGGAAGAGTGAGGGAGGAGCCACGTTACATTACACATTTTCACTGGCAATCACATCATAGCCACGCCCTAAAACACCCCCTGCTTTATCGCCGATTTTAAAATCGACGAGACCATAATTAAAAAAATGAACATCATTCTGTATTGCAGAAGACTTTAAACTAGCGTTTAAGACCATAAACTCAATATGAAAATGTTTACTAAGGTAATAAATCAAGTGAGAAGTGGGTCACTTTCTCATAGACTTCTACAGAAACCGACCTCCTATTGCAACTGCATGTGTCGCCCCCTGCTGGAATTCAGATAGAATGCAGGTTTAAGGCACTTCTGCATTTGCAGCACTTTGCCGAACCGAATGCTTTGTCCATTAATATAAACAGTCTATGGTAACAACATCACTGTTTTTCTCCTGTGTATGTGAAGATGGAGGTGTATTTAAGATAGAAAAAAACCAACTTCTCTTTAGACTCTTTCCTGCACATCGTTAGTGATGTGTAAATGAATCCACATGTCGTCATAATCCGTGTGTATGTGTGAGCAGCATGTGTATGGTGTCTGTATGGATCTGAATGTGTGTGATGAGTGTGTGCCTCTGTGTGCATTAATTTGAATGATTAATTGATGATATATGTGCCTACAGCATAGATCTGTGTGTGTTCTTTGTTGTTTCATGGAACATTTGTACGTTTCTGTGTTTTGATGTATTTCTATCTGTACAAAGGCATAGATGCAGAGTGGGTTTGTGTTAGTTCTGGTATGTGTGAGCATCTTTGTGTATGGTATACCTGCGTGTGTGTGTGTGTGTGTGTGTGTGTGTGTGTGTGTGTGTGTGTGTGTGTGTGTGTGTTTGTGCGTGCTCGCGCGTGCGTGCGTGTCTCTGTGTCCCCCTCCATCTGTCTCCCTCTCTGCTATGCTGACCTGCACATCTGTCTCCGTCTCGTTACGTGCCCGCTTCTCCTGATCGATTTTAGTATTTCTTTTAATCAATTACGCCACCTCTCCCCCATCTGCTGCCATATTATTGTCTCCCTCATCAACCTCCAGTTAAAGTTAACTGCACAAGCCGCCAATTGCAGGCTTTTATTACGACGATCCCCTGTCATAAAGATAACAGTGAAGTCCAGCTGATCCAGGGCCTTATGTCAGAGTGTCGGCTGTGCATCTTTTAGCTGCTCGTTTGGTTCTTTGGCCTCATTCACAATGCAGATAAAATACACTCTATAACCATGCTGTTCAATTCAATCACAGCTTTGTGTACTTTTAGCATTTAATATATGTCCTGGTTGTTTGCGTTTTGTCTATATTGTGATAAGATCTCAGTTTTTAGTATAGGAGTCCTTGTATATTTATAAATTGTTTGAAAATTTAAATTGAAAGCACTTTTAAAGGGGTACTTCAGTGTAGAATTGTAGAAACATAGTTTAATTAAGTGTTGGGACTCACCAGAGACAGATTAACATTACATTTCCAATAATGCAACTCAATAGCATATTTTGTTAAGCCTTCGTTGCCCGGTTAATGCTTACATCTTTCAAACTCTATGCCCCAAATTCACAACTCAAACTTTCTGTTAAAAATTTGAAACCTCAATCCCAATCTGAGATCATCCTGATGACATTATACAGGTTTTTAGTACTATTATTTTACTATTTACTGTTAACAAGGCTTACTGGCATTATAGGTACTTAATGTCTTATTACTGTTGCAACTAGACAAAAGGCCATTATAACCATTATTTGAACCCACTACACACACACACTGTCAGCTGGTCCATAATTAAATTGTCAATTTAAAAATGGCCCTCTGGGGCCTCTGATGTAAGGGCTTTAAGGCCCTGACTTTTGCATTTGATGCACGATGTTAGTGATCTAGAAATTGAATCATGTTACTGGCCATGTTACTGGTTATTTGTCTTTTTCTTACTCTCCACCGCCTATTCTCTACTGACCTTGTTTCAGTATTTTTCTTTCTTTCTTCTTCACTTTTTATGTCCATCTCACTGTCTTTTTGTCGCTGTTTCTTTTTGCTCTCACTGAATCTCTGTCCGTCTCTCTCCAACTCTGTCTCTCTTAATCTCTCGAGATCTTATCCTCTCTCTCTCTCTCTCTCTCTCCATGTCTCTTACTCTTTTTGTCTGTCATCCTCTCTCGTCATCTCCTGCAAGCACCTCTCTCAGAACAGCAGTGCCTTCCCCTTTTCCTCCATCCTTCTCTCTTGCTTGGGTTTCTCATCCGCTGGCAGTATATCCAGGGATTCTGCTCTTTAGTGTTCTTGACAGTTACTCTCCTCTAGGACAAAACAGAGAATAGGAACAGAGATGTACCTAATAAAAAAAAATCACGGCACACAATGAATGCACAAAACGGGAAAGGAGGAATGTCTCCAGGCTCTTGACACCATCCCCACTCCTTCTTTTGCCCAATCCTTCCCCACTTCAGCCAAACACACCTGACCCTCCTTTCCACGTCTTCCAAAAATGCTCAGATGTGGGCTTCAAACACACCAGCAAGAGGCATAAACAGTCAACTGTGTGCTGATGGGTTTGGGATGTATATGTGTGTGTGCTTGCGGCTAAACAGCAGGGCCGACGGGTGTCTGCTCTCCTTTTGGTATTTTTCATGCTCAGTGGTGGATGATGCTATTCCAGCCATGCATGCATCCTAGTGTGGATCTATGGGATTTTAAATTATGTCAAATCAAAGTTAACATCGTCATATTAAAGCCTGTGATATGCACACATAAAAATGTATGGGAAGTGGAGCGGTTGTTCCGAAAGCCAGTTCGCAGCCACGGTAGATACTGTAAAGCGTGGGGGTGATTAATAATGTATCTTCTCAATGCTTAAAATACACAGGAAGATAAATAATTTCACAGATTAGCTCTTGTCTTGGGAGTGAGGAGAATGGAGCATTTAGCATTGTCGAGGAGCCACAGGCACACTGACACACAGAAAGACACCAGAGAGGGAAACAGAGATGGAGGAAAGAAGGAATGAGCACAAGCCAGAATGAATGTGGCCAGAAGGAGGCGCTGTGATCTGCTGAGGTTGAGGAGGAAATCTCTGCTTTGATTTTATTGCCTCAAGCAGGGTGTGTGTGTTACATAGAACTGACTGAGTGCATGACAGTATTCATGGTTATAGTCATGTACTGTAAAGTCTTCATTTGAAACAGACTTACTGCATATTAGAGAAAGTCCTTTATTTCTAATTTTATCTGTATTAAATATAATTGATCATGTTTTTGTGAGATGTTTCCCTGTTTTCGGATTCCCTTCTATTTTATTTAGCTGTGGATGCTGTTTCCTGTTAATCTAAACTCATCACCTCTATGTTTACTTGTTGCCTTGATAAATTCACGATAATCTAAATTTCCTAGCACTTATTACATCAATAGTGATGTCATACTCAACAGTTGTTCTTCCTTTTTCTCTTGAACTGAAATACATTTTTACTTCCTAATTATTTGTAGTTCTTCATGAGAAGGGTTGTGAGGCTTTAAATGTGAAGCAACTGCAGGAAGTGTTGAGTTTCATTGACAGTAGCTCTACCCTGATTAAAAAAATAAAAATAAAAATGGCAATGTTGAAGAGTTATAAATTAGTTAGTGAAAGAAAACAATTTTTTTTTGTCAAAAATAGAGCATAACATTAATTTTATGGAAGACGTGCTGTGGAAATATACATTGTGCTAAATTGAACTTGTAATAACACCCTTTTTTTACCGGCCTTCATTCAGTGCCAGCCTTTATTTTGTTCATGCTGGCTGCTATTGTTTGAATATCGACCAAATCCCTCTTACTGATGTTATCTCCCTCCTTGCACTCTTCTGTCCTTCTACCCTTCCAGGAATGCTTCCAGTTCATCCTGCCGGCGCTGCCGCACGCCATCGACCTCCTGCGGGACGCAGTGGTGAAGGTAAAGGAGGCGGCCGACGAGTTGGAGGACCTGCCGTCGCCACCACCACCCCTCTCGCCGCCGCACAACAGTTCGCCCTGCCGCCAGACGGAGGACAAGGGCGTGCAGTGCGAGGAGGAGGATGAGGAGAAGAAGGACAGCGGTGTGGCGTCCACCGAGGACAGCTCCTCCTCCCACATCACCGCAGCATCCATCGCCAACAAGGTACTGGGGCGTGGGAGAGGAAGGGGAGGATTTGCTATTGGAGCTTTCATCTGACTCCATGCTTTTTCAAATGGTCATCTATACACGTTCACACGTCATTCATACAAGCATGTGTTAAAGGAGTTGTATGTAGTATTTTAGCATCAATAAGTAATTTCCAAAATAGTTTTAGACATGAGTGACGAAAACTACACAAGTACACAACCAAGTGCCCCTCTAGAGACAGAAGGTTCTACCTGACTTGACAGCACATTATCTACGTTGAAATTTACAGTTTAGATTACACGACAAAGCTGGACTATAAAAATGTGGTCACAAAGGGATCGTACAGTTTTTACAATTTGTCCTACTGATACAGAATGGGACAATTCAAAGGATGCGTTGTGTGCAGTGCAAGTTATTTTGACCAGTGAGACTAGTTAACAGTAGTTCAGATACATATAGAATTTGTTCAAAGAGAAATACACCATCTCCAACACTAAGGGTTTAATATCATGTAATTCATTATTTCTCCTAACAACATTTTCACAAGTAGGTTGACATGCAAAGTACAAAGATACTCTAAATTGTTGTTTTGATCTATGGCAGATGGTTCTACATGTCAACAGGAAGTTACTGTACTGTAGATTGGATGTTCGATAACACTCAAATTAGTTAAATGTGTGAATTACTTGTGTACTTTTCTTAGATCTGCCACCAATCTTTGAAAAAGTTCAAATTCATAGCATGTGCGCATAATTGCTGCTGATCCAGGCTGCTAAATAGGCTGTCATGATGTCATTATACCAAAGGTACACCAT